>NC_079436.1:5967584-5985084 GCF_903798145.1 Danio aesculapii | reverse complement strand
TAACATGTTTTTTTTGCATTAAGCTAATAAGAGTTTTGGGGAAAATGTGCTTAATTTTATGAATGTCATCATGCGTAAAATAGGGATTATTGTGAGTAAGCAAAATATATATATTTTTTAATTTTGGGGTCAAATAACGTGGACAAATTCTATACAGGTTCATATTAAATTAAGTTTGATTTGCAGGAGAATCTCTGCACATTACTGCATTTGTCTTTTCAATCACCTTACAGTCATAAGGTAAAACTATAAAAAGTATCAACAACTCCTGAAGGCGAAATGTAAATAAAGACGTCATTGTCTTTTTTTTTTTTTTACCTAATAATGACATTCAAACACGTCCTCCTCACACAAAGGAAGAGCATTAGAGTTTAAATAAAGATGAGCAAGAAAAGAATGATAAAAAATAAAAACTAACTAGCCCTGGCTGACACTTGGCAAATACGATCTCAGTACAATGACGAAACACGCACAAAACAAACACTAGCAACAGCCTACAGGCAACGTGTCACTGCAATATATGTACAAAACACATGAGGCAACCTAACCAGAAAGAATTGAGACTTGTTTGTTTCTTTGCGGAGGCGATACGAGCCCCGTTTCCTCAAACAGTGAGCACTGTAGAGGCTTGATACATTGGCGATTGGACAAAAACAGACATTCAGTCATATCCTAATGCACTTTGCAATGCTTGTAACTGATTGGCTGCGCTGCATGTCTCTGGGATTGGGTATTAGTCAGCGTAGTGCATGATGGATTCGACGTAGTTACCAGGAAACAGTCCGGTCACACCGTTACACACACCCTCGAACCAGCCGTCGTCGTTCTTCTTGATGATGTAGATGATGGCGCCCTCCATGAAGGACAGTTCATCATCTTTGTCTTTTGAGTAGTCATAGATGGCCACCACTGAAAGACAACAACACACCGATAGCGTGACAGCGATGAGAAAGGCATGCATGTCATCCATCCATTATTGTGTTAATCTCTTACCCATTTACATACATCCGTCTATCAATCTACTCGACCAAGCTATACATATAGTAATCTACTTATCCATCTGTCCTTCTACCCATTTATCAATCTAACATCTACCTACAGGTATCTACCTACCTATTTACCTATCCATCCACCAATCTATCCATCCATCCACCCACCAATCAATCTATCCATCCATCCACCAATCAATCTATCTATCCATCCACCAATCAATCTATCTATCCATCCATCCATCCACCAATCAATCTATCTATCCATCCATCCACCAATCAATATATCTATCCATCCACCAATCAATCTATCTATCCATCCACCAATCAATCTATCTATCCATCCATCCATCCACCAATCAATCTATCCATCCATCCATCCATCCATCCATCCATCCATCCATCCATCCATCCATCCATCCATCCATCCATCCATCCATCCACCAATCAATCCATCCATCCATCCATCCACCAATCAATCTATCCATCCATCCATCCACCAATCAATCCATCCACCCATCCATCCATCCATCCATCCATCCATCCATCCATCTATCTATCTATCTATCTATCCATCTACCCAACTATCTATCCACCCATCTATCCATCCATCTATCCATCCATCCATCTATCTATCTGTCCGTCCGTCCGTCCGTCCGTCCATCACTCTATCATCCATATCTGCCTGTCTGTCTTTGCCAGTCCATCCATCTACCTATACATGCATCAATCCATACAACTCTGCTCGTCTCAGTAAGTCTATCCTTTCATCCATCCCTCCATCCACCCATCTTCCTATTTACTTACTAGTCTATCTATCCTATATCCATGCATCTACCAATCGATCCATATAGCAAACTACTCATCTCTCTTTTTGCCCATCTATCCATACAGCCATTTATCCATACATCAGTCTATCCATCAGTCTCTTGCCACCCATCAATTTACCCATCAATTTACCCATCTATCTATCTATATATCTATCTATCTATCTATCTATCTATCTATCTATCTATCTATCTATCTATCTATCTATCTATCTATCTATCTATCTATCTATCTATCTATCTATCTATCTATCTATCTATCTATCTATCTATCTATCTATCTATCTATCTATCTATCTATCTATCAGTTTACCCCTCTTCTTATCCACATGCAAGTCTATCTATCCATACTTCCACCAATCTATCCATATTGTAATCTATTTATCCATCTGTCCTTCTACCCATCTATCCATCCATCTATTCGTCCATCCATCTTTCCGTCTATCCTTCCACCTACCTACTTTCCCATACATCTACCTATTCAACTACCTACCTATCCGTCTATCTATCCATCCTTCAGTCTTCTTCTCAATCCATTGAATCAATCCCACTTTCAATCTACCCATCTAAACATCTATCCCTCCATTCATCTTTTTTGTCAGTCCATGAATAAGACAGCTAGATAATCTAAAAACTATTATATAATACTATATAATATAATATATTATTATAAAATATAACTATAATACATAATTTAATAACTATAACTATAATAAGTAATACTAAATTAATTTACAAAAACTCACCACAAATCATATAGCAGTTTTGAAGTGTTTGCTCTTACCCTTTTCCATGTAGGATTTTGGGGCCCAGTGGGGGTCTCCATCCGCATAGGGGTCATTATAATGCACCAGAGCTGCATCTTCTTCATCGTAATCCACAGGTGGAGGTGGAGGGGGCGGGGCTGCTTCCTCAAACAAGGGCGTGTCCTCAGGAAGAGGCGGCGGCGGTGGAGATGGACTGTCTGTTACTGGATGAAAACATGAAGTGGGTGAAACCCTCACTATGACATCATCTTTCATTACAAAAAAAACCCAATTCAGAACTACCTGGGTTTATATTTTAAAATGTAACCCATACTGTGCCATCCTCAAAAAAAGATGATGATTTTAATGTAATAAAAAATTCCCAGGTAACATTAAATTATAAGACAATTTGTTTTAGTTGATTAAATGTTTAGTTGTTTAAATATTGTTAATAAAGAATCTCTCACTGATTTTTCTTAGAAAAAAATGCACATCATTTCAACCATTTTAAAATAAGATCCTCTTAAGTTTTGAATAGAATCACACAGTAAAATGACTTCTTAATAATATTTTCCAGTATGACCAAATTTTAGAATTCAAACATGTCTATTTCCTTTAGTTAAACACAAAAGAAGACATATGCTGCTATGCGAACAGTTGATGGTCACCATTGGCTTTCATTGAGAAAACAAATCTATCAACTAAAAGTGAAAGTCAATGGTGAGCAGTCATTCTCCTTTAAGTACATCCCAGTTAAGACTAAATACCATGCTAAAACGTCCACTACTCACTGTTCTCCTGAACTCTGGCCACGAAGCCAGTGAGGGGAATCTGGGGCGTCAGCTGCACCACTGGAGGAGGGGGTGGAGCGACAGACACTGAGGACACATGGAGCATAAATTGAAGTTCATACACATTCAACCAGCCATACAGAGTATATTCAGGGAGAAAAACAAGCCCAAAAAGTTACACACAGTCATTTTATGATATAAAGAGACTGAATAGCAGAAAACAGGTAGATCCTCAGTTACTGCTAGGTATCCTTTTGGCTAGTAATGCATTTTCTTTGTTTTAAACAAAACAATTTGCACGATTATAAAGTAATATATAGGTCAAAGTGATATGAAATATGGGTAAAATAATACATGAAAATGATGGTTTGGTACCCATCAGGTTTGTCATGGTTTGAAATGAAAATTCAGGATACACTTGGCAGAAAACCAAAACTAGAAATGTATTTATGAATTAATGAAATGTATTTACGAAATGTTTTCATGAAGAAGTCTTTAAATGTATATTTTTGTAACTGATTTGATATTAGACTTTTTAATTAAATTAACTAAAATCTGACTGAATAAAAAAAAATAAGTCTTATGTATGTATCATGGGTATATTTGTGGAAAAAGCCAAAAATACAATATATAGGTCAAACTTAATGGTTGTAATTTTATGCCAACAATCATTAGAATATTAAGTAAAGATCCTCTTCAATTTAAGACATTTAGTACATTTCCTTCATAAGTATAATAAAAGTTCATATAATAATTATATTCATATTTTAAATATTTTTTATATATTATATTTTATTGTAATATGCATAGCTAAGAATTTATTTTGGAAACTTTAAAAGCGATTTTCCCAATATTTCGATTTTTTTGGAACCTTGCAACTAGTTGTATCTTGGCCAAATGTTCTCCTGTCACAACAAATGATGATGTATAAATTTCAGTTTCCAAAAGCGGACATTTAGCGGGTTTTCTGGTCACGTATAATTATAAAACAATACAAATTAATAAAACAATGACACTTTACATTTTCCATTAAAAGTATAACAAAACGGTAAAAAATTAAAGAACAAACTTACATTTCTTAAAATCAAATGTTATCAAAACAGCAGACAAGTATTAAACTCTGCATCACTTCTAAACGCATAAGTTTAAATGTTTTATATAATCATTTTTATTGATTTTTAGGAGAGAAAAAGCACGCATAACAAAATTAATTCTAGAAAATAAAGATTCCAGAATATACTCTGATAATAAATGATCCTAGGATTTATTACAGGAGTTTGATTTTGATTCATTCACACAAGCAGTCCTTCACTCAAGTCAAAAATGGTCGCCAGCTGAGAATCTGGTGCATACTTAATGTTTATATTGTGTTGTAACTAGTAGTAAAAAGGAAGAGGCCATATCACTACAATCCTCAAATAGTGTCATAACAGCATTTACTGTCTGAATGTTATCATAAAACAAACATAATTTGAAATATTAGACTTATAGTATGAAGTACCAAAACACAAAGTCTTGGCACTACATTTGGGGGTTTAAGACACTCCTTAAAAGTAAGATGCAGTTAGGTCCATAAATATTTGCACATAAACACAATTCTAACATTTTTGGCTCAATACACCAACACAATCTATTTGAAATGAAATGAACAAGATGTGCTTTAACTGCAGACTGTTAGCTTTAATTTGAGGGTATTTACACCATTCACCTGATTTGGATGTAAGAATTACAATGGTTTGTAGTTGTGCCTCCCGTTTGTTAAGGGTCCAAAAGTAATTGGACAATCGGCTTTTAAGCTGTTACATGGCCAGGAGTGTATTATTCCCTCATTTTCATTTCAGGTGTGCTATTTGCATTTGGAATCTGTTACTGTCAACTCTCAAGATGAGATCCAAAGAGCTGTCACTATCATTCAAGCAAGCCATCATTAGGTTGAAAAAACAAAACAAATCCACCAGAGAGATAGCAAAAACATTAGGCGTTACCAAAACCACTGCTTGGAGCATTCTTAAAAAAAGAACGCACCACTGAGCTCAACAACACCAAAAGACCCAGAAGACCATGAAAACAACTGTGGTGGACGACTGAACATTTCTTTCCCTGGTGAAGAAAACACCTTTCACAACAGTTGGCCAGATCAAGAACACTCTCCAGGAGGTAGGTATATGTGTGTCAGAATCAACAATCAAGAGAAGACTACACCAAACTGATTACAGAGGGCTCACCACAAGATGTAAACCATTGGTGAGCCTCAAAAACAGGAAGGCCAGATTAGAGTACTAAAAAAGCCTTCACAGTGCTGGAACAACATCCTAGGGATATATGAGATCAAGCTCAACTTGTACCAGAATTATGGGAAGAGAGGAGTATGGAGAACAAATGGAACTGCTCATGTTCCTAATCAGTGAAGCATGGTGGTACTAGTAACATGGCGTGGGCATGTATGGCTGTCAATGGAACTGGTTCTCTTGTATTTATTGATGATTTGACTTTTGAAAAAAGCAGCAGGATGTCTTTCTGCTCAAATTAAGCCAAATGATTCAGATGGTGCTTCACAGTGCAGATGGAGAATGACCCAAAGCATACTGCAAAAGCAACCAAAAAGTTTTTGAAGGGAAAAAAGTAGAATTTTATGCAATGGCCAGGTCAATCACCTGAGCTGAACCCAATTGAGCATGCATTTCACTTGCTGAAGACAAAACTGAAGGGAAAATGCCCCAAGAACAAGCGGAAACTTATGACAGTTGCTGTAGAGGCCTGGCAGAGCACCACCAGGAGTGAAACCCAACGTCTGGTGACGTCTATGCGTTCCAGACTTCAGGCTGTAATTGACTGCAAAGGATTTGCAACCAAGTATTAAAACGTGAAAGTTTGGTTTATGATTATTATTCTGTCCAATTACTTTTGGACCCTTAACAAGTGGGAGGCACATATGCAAACTGTTGTAATTCCTACAGCGTTCACCTGATTAGGATGTAAATACTCTCAAATTAAAGCTGAAAGTCTGCAGTTAAAGCACATCTTGTTTGTTTCATTTTAAAGGGGTGGTCCACGGTGTATTTTTAAGGCTTGGTTGTGTTTATAAGATGCAAAGCAATGTGTGCTCATGTTTCACTTGAAGGAAATCACGTTATTTTTTCATAAATCTACTTTGATTATACATAGCTACTCAGCTAACATGAACGACTGTCATATTTCCTAGTTCCTGCCTTCAAGTGACTCTGATTGGTCATGTGTCATAATGTGCTGCGATTCGCGGATCGGCTCCACGTCACGCCCGTACAAACACGCTTTCTGTGTAAACATCTAAACATTTTGCATAACATTTGACTAGTGTCTGTAACGAGTGAAAACGGGGTGCGGCTCCTTTAAGAGAGATCGCCATTGTGTGTGTGTGTGTGTGTGTGTGTGAGAACTGTCTGTAGACGTGTGTAACACGAGAAATGCATGTGCGCGGGACCGATGTTTTTTTTTATTTTTCTCTCATGCTCGGATTAAGTTATTGTTCTGTAATATACAGTCGACCTGTGTGAGCCTTGATTGATTCTTCTGCTGCAACATGAGTTAGGCGAGCTCTCCTGTATTTATAACTCAACACGTTACACGACGTCTTTCACATATATACGAAATATGCACATGTAAGTAATATGAATCGTTCACATATCTTTTGCGAGTTCATTATCCGAGATGTAAAACGCAGGAAAAGCACCTCATAGAGAGACACGTACGCGCTGGTCAAGTGTGTGTGTTTATAGCAGAGTTTGACTGATAAATATGAATTTGTAGCTAAATCGTTAGCAGTGCTAATCAGCATTCCCCATTGTTTGCATCTTTGCTACAACATACAGTTAAGGCTAGACACTGTACACGTCATGATCAATTTTAACAAATAAAAACTCACAGGCTACAGCTTCTGCTTGTTGGAGCTGCTCCTTCTTTGAGGAGATTTTAATAGAATCCAGCACTGAACTGGGAGAGATTCTGGAAGCTGTGTTTTGTCAAATCATGCTCGCTATGTATTTTATAATTCTCTGGAACATAATTAATATTGAACAGTAAGCACTTCTGTCTTTGTGTCATGTCCTTTGGAAGTCCAAATACAGAAACAGAAGAAGCTCTGTGGAAACAGCAGAGTTTGGAAAGCATTTCCGCTCCCTCTGCTGTAACGTTACAGTGCCTCTGGCCACGCCCCTTAGCTGTGCAGAGTGTGTGCGCGGCAAAAGTACATTTGTGATCTCACAGGCCCGGAAGTATGTTTTTGTAGTCCCCAAAATTCGTTCATTGTAGGTTTTGCTAAGCTAACTCAAGGTCTCCCTTTGCATTGAACTTTGAGCACTTTACATTCACAGATGCTGTTTATGTTCACACAGCTACGTTACACATCAACTAAAGTTTAAAACATGATATCGCAGTGGACCACCCCTTTAAATCTATTGTGTTGGTTTATAGAGCCAAAAATGTTAGAATTCGAATGTAGAAATCGATGTCCAATTATTTATGGACCTAACTGTATATAAAACTAGAAATGTCTAATTAAGCAACAGATGAAGTAGAAAATATTAACACATCATGTTCTTTTGTAACTGGCCATTATTCCAACTTTGAAATCAGCTTTAGGCACAAAGTAATGTCATATAAATAAATCAGTTTTCCATGCTGGCTCAGCTTTTTACCATAAAATTGGTTGTTAAAAGCGCAAATGCTATAAAAATCTAAATTTTTTAAGAATGTCTGAAGTGGAAACAATCTGCACTGTAAAATTAGCAAGAAACACATATTAGATTTCATTCAGCAAATATAATGCAGGGGATTATAAAAAGAAAATACATGGCTAGGACTTAAGGATGTGTGGGAGAAGGATATCGGTCAAACTATTGAAGAAAATGACTGGGAAATTGTATGCGATCATATATACCCGAAATGTACCTCTCTTGGGATCCATGAGCTTAATTTTTAATTTTTTAACAGGATATATCTTACACCAATACATGTCAAGAAAATGTTTGCCAATGCCACAGACTTGTGTTTCAAATGTAAAAAAGATAAAGGTACATTCATTCGTTGTTTTTGGGACTGTGACAAAATTTTGCCATTTTGGAAGAAAATACATAAGGTAGTGGAAAATATTCTTAAGCAAAATTTTGATATGACCCCAGCTTTGTATTTATTGAATCTTAACGTGAACAATCTGTTTGAAAAAGATGCATTACAGTTATTTATTGTCTATAAATAAATAAATAACAGTTATTTATTGTCATTTAGCTAAAATATGTATTTTGCTACTTTGGTCTGCATCACAGGCTCCATCTTTTAAAATGTGCATATCACAAATTGCTACATGGTTACCACTAGAAAAACTTACCTATGACAAACATAATAAATCTGACAGATTTTGGTCAATTTGGTCTCCCCTTTGGGAATACATAAAAGAGCTCTCTTAAATTAACACAGGATCCCTATCATTCATATACAATTTTTGTTATAACCTACACTTAAAGACTGCTCTAAAATGGTGTGATTGTACTTTACTTTTTTCCTATTTATTTTTTTTTATATATCAATTCCTTTGTTACTTTCCATTTTTAAGACTGTACACTCTCTGTAACATATTTATACATTTTGATGTTAATATTTTGTGAATATGGCCATACAATAAAAAAAAAAAAAAGAAAGAAAATACATAACCGAGTTTGATATTTATTGCTGTGACTGCAGTGGCATTTAAGTGTCCAAATTAGGGGTGGGCGGTACACCGGTGTCATAGTCATCACCGGTGTGACATTGTGCCACGACATGGATTTTCTAATACCGTCAATACCGTAATAAATCAATTATGCGCCTTGAACGGCTGCATTTACATCAATAATAGCTCATTCTAAATAATAAGGCATTCAATTTTCTTCAAACGTTCAGTTGTGGTCTGAATACATGTCCTTATACTACAGGGCTCGAAATTGCAACCATTTTGGTCGCATGAGCGCCTGAAATTTAATCTATGGGCCCTAATATATTTGGGAGCATTTGTGTGTCTGAATATAATGGTTGTAGTGCAATCTGATTTGGTTTTCTCTAAAAACTTGCTAAATCGCTCTACCCTGCTGCTGTATTGGTTCATATTAGCTGTCAGTCATTCAACGCTTCCCGCTGTCAGATAACAGGGAGCTTTTGTTACTGCAGGAAATGCAAACGGCTGAAGAGTGAAAAGTGCACAGGTTTGCAAACCTCACCTAAAGTTATAATAATAATAATGGCGCAGATGACAGCGATCATGACATGAAGTAAATGTTGATCCGCCAGCTGAGATCAATCGAGTGTTTTCGGAGAAGGTGCCCGAATCTCGATGCGTTGCATTCTCCGCGTGTTCAGCGCAAATGTCCGCTAAATATAAAATCTAACACTGTACACATCATCGCCAAAGAAGCTCACATTTACTAAGTTTACACTGAAACTACAGCTCATAACAAAGAGCGGAATTGCGCTGGTGGTCATCATGAGAATCCTGCTCTGTCTGCTCATAAATTGGTGCGGCTGACTCGCCTGCTTTATTCCACCAACACAGAGAAATGAAGATCAGCTCATAACGAGACTGAGCATTTACAATGACCCAAACCAAAACTTTTAAAGAGTGATAGAAGTGAGACTTTCTTTTGTCCGTTCTTCCTTGAGATGTATATTATTTTGCTATTGAAAGTAATACCATGATATTATACCGTCACCGTTCAAAAGATGAAAAATACCGTGATATTAATTTTAGGTCATATCGCCCACCCCTAGTCCAAATACTTTTTGAAGGCACTAAATGTCAGTCCCTATCATGAAACTGAACTCACTTGTGGTCTGGGGGAATGTGGGACCCCCGTTTAGGTGGGGCTGAGGCACAGAGAACTGGGAGGAGCTGGCAGGGGCGCGGCGGTAGGTCCCGGTGGCTGACACCATAGAGGCGGAGGAGGAAGTGGTGGAGGAATTGTGTCTGGAGATCTGCCGGGAAATTGTTCCAAACTGAGACATTGGGATTGGGCCCAGACCTGGACCTGGAGGAACTACTGAAGAGAGGACAGAGGAGAAAGACAGTCATAAAAAAGATGGATATTATGAAGAATAGATGACATGACTGAATTAGGGGTGGATGGAATAACCAAACACAATCATAATCAAAGTAATCATTTGCTACCAAGTTTACTTAACGTGTTGATAATAGTTTCTTCAGGGAGTTGAACGTCTGTATATTCACATGCAGATGCAAGCTGTCTACAGAAGTGCTATATTCACTATCTGTATTTAGTTTTTTGTAATTTGTACTATATTCTATCAGTATTCATTTCTTGTTTTTTTTTTTTTTTTTTACAGTATACCTGAGAAGCTCTTCACTTTTTCCACATTTTGTAATGTTACAGCCTTATTCCAAAATGGATTCAACTCATTATTTTCTTCAAAGTTTTACAAACAATACCCCATAATAACAATGTGAAAGAAGTTCAAATAATTCAAACTAAATAATAATAAATCACATGAGTTCAAATCCTTTGCCATGCCACTCAATACTGAGCTCAGGTGTGTCCTGCTTCCACTGACCATTCATGAGACGTTTCTATAAACTGATTAGAGTCCAGCTGTGGTACAAACAGTTGATTGAACATGATATGGGAAGGAATATATATATATATATATATATATATATATATATATATATATATATATATATATATATATATATATATATATATATATATATATATATATATATATATATATATATATATATATATATATATATATATATATATATATATATATATATATATATATATATATATTAGTGATGGGCCGTTATCGGCTTTAACGCAATAAAATATTTTTTTGCCGTTAATAAATTCTCAAAGTTGGGTTGGGAGCTGGGTCTGTTCCATGCAAGCTATGATGACTTTCACCTTGATATTTTAGTGCGCATGTATAGCTGACCGGTGAGCCGTCTGACAAAAAAAGTGCCCTTCTAAATCAAATCAGCAGGATGCCCTTCTGGATCTATCACTTACATCGAAGACGCTACTCACTTTGAGTTTATAAATGATTAATAAACTATTGGAATTAACGTTTATATATCTTATTATTAAGGCATATAGTATTGGTTACTATGTATGTTAATAAATGCTTTATTAACTCAACTTCATGCAGTTTTGTGACCTAATCTAAAGTGAGGGCTATTTATGCTTTATAAATCCCTTATAAATGACAATTAAGGTATTAGTATCAAATGAACAATACATCTTTGCAATCTTATCTAAAAAGTAAAATTACTGTAGAGTTTAATCATTGCTGAATAACAGGAGTGTCAAAATATGACATAATATTGGATAAAACAACAACAATATAATAATTTGACAATATAATAGGATGCAATGTTTAAACTGTACAGTAATTTTAATTTAGATAAGCTTGCAGAGATTTATTTTATCATTCGATACAGTTTATTTTCTTTTTTCCTGTTTAGAATTTAACTGAGCCTTTAATTCTCATTTTTAAGGGATTTATAAAGCATAAATAGTCCTCACTTTGGGTCACAAATCTGGATATAGTTGAGCCAATAAAGCATTTATTAACATACAAATTAAAGATTAGTATATGCCTGAATAATAAGATACATAAATGTTGATTTGAATAGTTTATTAATAATTTACTAACTTATTCTAACTAATTATTATTACTAACTATAACTAACTATTTACTACTTATTACTAACTAACTAATAACTAACTATGCTTAAATAACTGGTTGTAAATGAAGCTGTCAGGGTTCTGTCTTATGTTTATTTAATTCTTAGTTTGTGGCAGAACTCTGACACTCTTGTTTGTTCTTTTCATGAGTGCATTGGTTTGAGCTTGCTTGAACCATGTACTCTTTTTCTGTGTAGTGAGTGCACAGCGTCAAGTTATCTTGAGCTGTGTACTTGTGGCTAATCTGTTGTGTGTGTGCATGGCATTCGTATTCTGGCACTGGTCTACTGTGGTTACAGTTTTGTCAGGATTCGGATGTTCATGCTCCATGTCTGTTTGTTTGCCGTTTTGCTTTTGTCAGATTCCTGTTCATGTCTTTTCGGATTGGTTCCTGTTAATTGTCTGCTTCTTGTGTTTAGCACATGGCTTGTGTTGTGTCTTTTCCCATATGTTAATTTGTCTATTAGTTAGACTCCGCCCATCTTGTTACCTGTTCATTTGTTTCACCTGAACTCCTCGTCTTGGGCTTTGTTTGCTCTATTTATCTTCCCAGTTTGCTGTTGTCTGTGCTGATTCATTTCTCATTTTACATGTAGTTTGATGTCTGTTTTTCTGCCCAGTTTGATTTTATTTTGCTTTACTCAAAATGACTAATTACCCTACCATGGGTTTGTTGTTTTTTCCAGCCCTGTTGGCTGTTATCAGGGCTCTGTGTCCAGTTTTTTGTTCCTAATTAATAAAGCTTCTTTTTATTGCTGATCTGCGTCTGGGTTCTGTTCACACACCTGACAGATGCAATACTTAATTTAGTAAAGAAAAATAAATAAAGTATGAAAGTACAATTATTAAACACATTATAAATATGGTTTTAAGTCAAAAATACAGCATTTGTATTGGTGGTTATAAACTGCTTACTATTATCTGTTCATGTAGAATTCACTATTTGCTAATGCTTAATAAATGGTTCATAGTGTGTAGTTATTATAAAGTATTACCAAAAATTCCTGAGAAAAACTACTCAATTACAGTAGTTTGGGTATTTGTTATTTGTTACTTTACACCACTGGCTTATGTACATGTGATTTTTTATAATAAATTTGCTGTCATGTGACCCAATGTCGCAGGAGGTCGCTTAATAGCAATCTCAGCTTCAGTTTGCTGCAATGTTAATTACACCGAACCGATTTATCAGGTATTTTAGTGATACTTGATCAGGATAATGTCAAAAACTCAATATCCTCAGCTTGTGGGGACACAAAAAGCATCTACGTTCACAAGTGCCCGAAGTTAACGTTAGCCAAGATCAAGATGGCAGGGAGCTAATGCTAACAAATCTACAACAACCTTCCATTAAGCCGCTAAAGGAGACTCATCATGACATGCAAACACTTACACAATAGAATAAATTTGCGAAAATTACAAACAAGCTTCTTTCAAGCTGTCATTTTGGGCTATTGTTTGTAGAATTCAATGGAAAATAATTAATTATATATTCTTTAAATAAGGCTGTAACAAAATGTGAAAAAATAAAGCGCTGTGATGACCTTCTGGAACACTACATGTGCTATATTACAGACCACACACATAATACTGCACACATATGTACCCAACAAACAATGCCTCCACTTAATCTTTGTGGAATTTAATATTGGAATGATAATGCTTCAAAACAACAACCAATTAAAACTGAGAAATCTAACTTTACATCAGTCCAGCCACACCAAATAACGTAGGAATTAAATCTAACATGGTCACTGTGATAATTGCAAATAGTCACCTGGTGCCATACTGGGAGGGGAGGGTGTAGGCACGGCCAGAGGGATTCCCATACTGTTACTGCTGTTCTCCCGACCGCCGCTGCCCCCACTACTGCCACTGAGAACAAAGACAAACAACCAGATTACAAAGAGCTATTAGAGAAACAGACATTTATTCTCATACATTCACAAAGTGCCATGAAATATTCAGGCCATAAATAAAGTTGTTTATGACACTGTAAAACCAATGGTAACATGAATCTGGAGAACAACTGTAATGGAAAACAGTTTTACTTTTATTTGTAACCTTATTCACCTTTCAGCACTCAGTATAACAAGCCTGCGGGGAGAGCAATGACAGCGGTGAATCAAGTTTATGAACGAAGAGAAGACAACTTTCAGATTATACTTACACTTGAAGTCAGAATTATTAGCCCCCCCTGTTTATTTTTTCTCCCCAATTTCTGTTTAGCGGAGAGATTTTTTTTTCAACACATTTCTAAACACAATAGTTTTAATAACTCATTTTTAATAACTGATTTATTTTATCTTTGCCATGATGACAGTAAATATTATTTGACTAGTCATTTTTCAAGACACTTCTATACAGCTTAAAGTGACATTTAAAGGCTTAACTAGGTTAACTAGGCAGGATATGGTAATTAGGCAAGTTATTGTATAATGATTGTTTGTTCTGTAGACTATCGAAAAACATTTAGCTTAAAGGGGCTAATAATATTGACCTTAAAATGGTTTTTAAAAAATTAAAAACTGCTTTTATTCTAGCCGAAATAAAACAAATAAGACTTTCTCCAGAAGAAAAAATATTATCAGACATACTGTGAAAATTTCCTTGCTCTGTTAAACATCATTTGGGAAATATTTAAAAAAGAAGAAAATTCAAAGGGGGCTAATAATTCTGACTCCAACTGTACATTTAAGTAGTGCAGTTATAACAAGTTTTACTTTCAAGACATTCTCAACGTGGCATAATATGACAAGGCAGTGTTTTAAAAAATAAATAATGTAAGACATCCTGATAAAGCACAATAAATAAATCATACTCAATGCAAACAAGCTCATAATATGAACAAGATGCATTCGAGTATGTGTTACTAAGGCCCGGAAGTACCCAGAATAGCAAAGTCCACTAAAGGAGGTCGAGTATTATTATTTATGGCTTCTAAACTCTGATAATGTCTGAGGTTCAGACTCACTCACTCAGCATCAGACATCACCTATTTACTATATAACTGCTGGTTAACCATGTTTATATATAATAACATTAACTGTTAAAGTTATTTGTACTTGGTTATTAAAGTTATAAGTAAACTTTACTAGTTTTTTTTACTTTATTTATAACTTTTCTGATTTTGATTGTAATGAAATACTGTGCACCTTTTGTAAAGTTGCTTTAAAACAATAATTATTCTGTAAAGCGCTATACAAATAAACTTGAATTGAATTTAATATTTTTTAATTAGCAAGTTTTTATTCATTTATTTTGTTTGCATGTTCTCAGCAACCATATAATCAGCTGTCTGTCAGTTTAACGAGAGTGTTCTAAAATTGGGTTTGCTGCCCATCTCTCCATTCATTCCATTGGACAATAGGAAAAAAAAGTGAAATACGTTGGGTGCTTTTTCAGCTCAGAGTTGTTTTTTTTCAGCTTCAGGTGCTCAGAACGCTCCTGAAAAAACAAGGGGCACATAAACAGTGTGCAAAATGCTCACTTCCAATAGAAAACAAGTTACAAAAGGTTAAGGCTAACAACATCTAAACTGATAACCTTTTAACCTGATAACGTCTAACTATCTATAGTTGGTCTGAAAGAAATAATCCCAAACATCATTTATAAAATCTCTCACCATCTTGCCGCCTTGTTTATGATGCTGCTCTATGCAACCGCCTATATTTTGCCTGACAGTATGTATTTATCAGTTGATATTTCATTTATCAATGAAACATTTGTTTTCAGGATTCTTACACTGCAAAAAATGCTTTTCTTACTTAGATTTTTTTGTCTGGTTTCTAGTCCAAATATCTAAAAATTCATAAATCAAGAAAAAATTTCTAGACAAGAAAAACATATTGTTTTGTTTTCATAAATAATAGGCCAAAATGAAGTGAGTTTTTCCTTAAAACAAGAAAAAGAATCTGCCAATGTGGTAAGAAAAATAATCTTATGTCAAAAGGAAAAACAACATTATTTTGATTACTCCATTGGCAGATTATTTAGCTTGTTTTAAAGGGCACCTATGGTAAAAAATCTACTTTTCAAGCTGTTTGGACAGACATATGTGCATGTATGGTGTATAGACTGTCATATCGGGGTGATATAAGCACACCCAGTGCTTTTTTTTCAATCTAACAACATAAAAAACGGTGGACCAATTGGAGCGGTTTTCAAACCGACCGCAACTTTACATAGGAGTGCGGTCCCCCCGCCCACCAATATTGATTGACAGGCGCGTCATCAAATCCTCAGTTTGTTGATTCACGTCCGCCATTTTCAGCGTGAGTCGAAGCGATATCACTAAAGGAACACGCTAGCTCTATTTTTAGATGCAAGGCTCATTGGGCTCAACACAAGAGCAATATTCTCCACATTATCGCTCTAATCGGAATTATTGGTTGTATCTTTAGGTAGGTTTGCAAACATGTGTACTTCTCATTGAGTCTACCTTATACTTCAGCCGTTTGCATTTCTCGCGATCCCAGAAGCTCCCTGTGATCTTAACTAGCATGCGTTTTAGAATTCTAAACATAGGTTTCTATCAGGGTACACTCAAGTCGACGGCTGGGCGCCGCGGACCGCTGCAGAAACCTATGTTTAGAATTCAAAAATGCGTGGCGCGACGATTCGGGACACTTCATGTTTCTGCCGCGCCACAGAGAGCGTCTGGTGTGCCGTGTCGCGGCTTCGAGTGCCGCATCCGGTGCCTCAGTCAAAGTTAATTCAGTGTGCGTGGTTATTAGTTTCTGTGTACAAGCTCGGCACTTGAAACTAGCACACAGTTGGCTGTAAAACTGTACAAAGACACAAATGATTTTGTACTCTCTGCTTGGTCTGTGTCAGAGTCGTACATGTACGACTGAATGGTGATCCTCTCACTCCTTCTCCGTCTGCCTGTCAGACTCTGTTGCAAACGCAGAGCGGGTGAGCTCATGGCTCCGCCCCCTTGTTACGTTGGCGGGAAGCCGAAACTAATTTACATGTGAAGCAACACACCCATAAATCAGCGAACTGTGGACACGCCCCCAACATGACACTTTTTAACACATCATAATAAAAAAATCTGAATTGTGTTTTAAACTGAACCTAAACTGGCACACTCAGAAGAACCATAATATTAATATAAAATCATAAAAAAGAGGTAAACTATGTTCCCTTTAAGTAAAAACTCACTCAATATTGGCATATTATTTCTGAAAACAAGAAAATATGTATGGCTGCCCTAGAAAAAGCTTGTTGATCTAAGAATTTTTAGATATTTGGACTAGAAAGAAGACAAAAATCTAAGTAAGAAAAGCATTTTTTTGTAGTGCAGATGAACAGTAAGTTCACATGAACAGCATTTGCTTTGCTAATTTGCGCTGGTCAATAGCATTTATCAGTAGATCACTTTAAAACCCCTTTGGTATTTTAATGAGATTGTGCTAAATTGCCATTTAGTAA
>NC_079436.1:5800084-5962584 GCF_903798145.1 Danio aesculapii | reverse complement strand
TAAAACTTGTGAATAAAGAAGTGATTGATTAACAATTAGCTTTTGCTAAGGTATCAAAACTAATATATGACAATAGGAACATTTTAGAAGCTGGTACGGTTTAGAAGTCCCACTATTACTATAATCACAACAACATAGTTACTGATAACAAAAGAGAGATGTTTGATCCTCTGGGAGCATCAGACAGGGGTTGACTGACACAGAAAGAGTAACATTTGACAATTTAAGAGTCCTAATTACTGATCCAGCGCAAGGGCAGCCTGCAGGCCCTTTACTCAGGGCAAAAGCCCAGAAAACCCCAGAGAAATCAGCATGAATCTAATGAAGCATTTAAAACAGGTTTTGGGGGTGAGCTGCTGGCTTGATCACACACACAGAAGCTGAAAAGGTTGTGAAATAATGTTGACACTGCTATAGCAGCACGCTTTCCACACCAATCATGGTATTATCCTATAAAAAGGCATTACAGAAGCATAAAGGTCAAAGTAAAAATGCTAAGACATGTTTCTTAATTACATCTGGGGTCAGATAGTGACAATCTAACGTGATAACATCGGTCAGAGAGCCCGGAGAGCAAACTGATGTCATTATAGCAGCTCAGAGCTGCCACTGATGGACGTGAATAATTTAATAATATGAATATGGTGAGGGAAACCCGAGAGGGGTCTACAGCGCAAACACAAATCACACATGCACACGCACAAGCACACACAAGTACACAACTGAACACACACACACACACTCTGTAGAGCATGACGGATCAGTTTTGTATGCGTTTGTTGATTCTCTCTTTTGAATACTCTTATCTCCAGCAGTCAGATGTAGTTTGTGCATAATTTTGTAGGCTTTGCATTAAAAAAAAAACAAAAAACATTTGAATTCAGATCTAGTCCAGGGGTCCGTTCTTCATACGTTGATTACTCCGTTAGCTGGATTTGAATATTGACGATTTAACATGATGCAGGATCGTTTAGTTCTTTAAAACTCATCTGAGACTTGTTGTCATAGTAACAGTTCTGGAAGCTCAAACTTGCTTGGGAGCAGGTTCATTTCATATAAACAGGATTAGATCAGGTCAGTTCAAGCAAAGATAATACTGAAAGTGCTGATATTTTCTTACAGTTGTTATAAACACTTGGGAAAATAGTGTGTGTTTGTGTATATATATATATAAAAAAGAAAACATAAGCTGGACCACAACAGATCAGTCATAATGAATGCTCAAATAATGTAGCCTAGTTTACAGCAAGCATCATGTTTTTGGTTAGATTGTGTCGCCTGTCTTGTACAGTAGGCCTATTATCTGCTATGTTTACTAAAGAAGATATATCATGAGTTTATAACCAGAACTATAGAAACTGTGCCTAAAAAAAACTAAAAATTCCACAGTATTGGGATCAGATATAAATATCAGAATTTTGGTATCGGGATCGGATCGGTTGCACAAAAATGGTATCGGTGTATCTCTAGTAAAAACTAGCTGCATTTTGTGACTGTCCAATTTTTTCGATGACCCACTTACATCATCTTTTAAACGTGACTCGTATCCGATTGACTGCATTTAGACTGCACACGGCAATGACCAGAAAAAAAAAAAAAAAAAAAAAAAAGAGCAGGCGCTGACTGACAGCTGATAATAAAAGAGCGCTCCTTTCTCCATTCCGGAAAAATCTAATTAATTTAATCTGTTCACAGGGTTTCATTTTTTGTTTATTAAAATTTTTTTTATTAAGACAAGTTGTTTTACTATCATTTAAGACGGAAAAGTTCTCATTTAGCCATTTAATCTAGGCCTTTTTAAACCAGTAGACATCTAAATGTCATTTCCATGTGGTGATTCATGCAACAGTTTTAGTTTATAATGTTTTCATGGTGGATATTGCGCTCTCACTTCCTCTCTCTCGATTACATGCTAAAATACTTGTACTACATGACAATATAAAAGCTTTTTTTGTTCTATTACAGTGGTCTCAAACTCAATTTCTATAGGGCCGCAGCTCTGCGTTGTTTCTTTCCAACCACCTCCAACTCACACCTGCCTAATAATCTCTAGCAGTCTTGAACACATTGATTAGTCGCATCAGCTGTGTTTGATTAGGGTTGGAGCAAAACTGTGCAGAGCTTCAGCCCTCCAGAATGAGACCTATGCTTTAGTATATGAGATTCAAGGTTTGTGTCTCTGCTGAAGTCTGTTCAATAATAAAAGCGTCAGAGTTGACGTGATTCGCTATGGTTTTAAATGACGCACTGCTCCCATTTCTAGGTGAAAATCAGATCTACCTGTCTACAGTGCAAACACAAGGACACAGATCCAATTCATATCAGATCAATTTCCACATATGAACAAGATCTGAATGTGATGTGTAAATCGGAATCCAGGTGATTTTTTGCTGCTTACATGGGCTATATCCGATCTGTGCCACATGGGAGAACTCAGAATTGAATTGCGTCACTTGAACCATGCAGTCCATGCAACCAGAACCATGCATTATTAGCCCCCAGAAAACATTTTTTTCCCACAATTAAATTTTTTCTCAACACGATTCTAAACATAATAGTTTTAATAACTCATTTCTAATAACGGATTTATTTTATCTTTGCCGAGATGACTGCATAATATTTTACTAGATATTTTCAAGATACTAGTATTCAGCTTAAAGTGACATTTAAAGCAAGGTTTCTGCAGGTTTCAAGACTTTAAGACATTAAGACCCCTTATACAGGGCTAAATGCTAAGAATTTGTTTTGAATATCCCAGTTAGAAAATGTTTTACTTGCCTATCAAAACATTTCATACATTTAATAATACAATAATAATCATTTTGTTTGAATATATTTTTTGTAATTTTCAAATATATTCATTCACAAACCCTGTACCCTTATCAAGAATAGAACAACATATAGCTGTCAATTACTTCAGTCTACAATATTTTAATAATAAAAAATACAGGTCAGGTCAGTATCCTCCGCAATAAATAAATGGAGAACTTTAAAGCAAATGCTACTGTAAGGCAAGTAATTAAAGGCCATTTTTAAATAAAAAGTTTTATTGAGATGGTTTGTTGGTGATTGTATAGGTGTCAATGGCCAGATTGGGTAGCTATACATGAACAATAGAAAATTAAGACCTGTTAAAAAAGATTTAAGACCTACAACACAATATTTCTGTAGATTTAAGACTTTTTAAGGAGTAAAATTTAGTTTTTGAGATTTAAGACACTTTAAGACCCTGCAGATACACTGTTAAAGGCTTAACTAGTCAAATCATTGTATAACAATGGTTTGTTCAGTAGACAATCGAAAAAATATTGCTTAAGGGGGCTAATAATATTGACCTTAATATGGTTTTAAAAAAAATTTAAAAACTGCTTTTACTTTAGCTGAAATAAAACAAATTAGACTTTCTCCAGAAGAAAAAATATTATCCGGAAAACTGTGAAATATTGCTTGCTCTGTTAAACATCATTTGGAAAATGTTTGAAAAATAAAATTCACAGGAGAAGAATCATTTTAACTTCAACTGTACATAGAACATACTTGACATAAAATTAGTTTACTTGTTTTGTAAGCTCAGAAAAAAAAGTGTATAACATTGAATCTAATGGAGAAAGCCTAACAGGTTATATTTCTGGATGAAACTCGTTATTTATAGTTGACTCAAAAACCCTAAAGTATGAACAATAGTAATAGCGACGTTTGCATTAGCAAACATCAAAATGACAAACTTACCTTAACACCGTGACCCACATCATCCAGCAGGGTGTAATCAATGGGCTTCCTGATGTAGCGCACGGGTCGCTCCATGTTGCCCGGGGCGATGATCTTGTGGGTCCGAGATGTGTTTTTGTTGGTGGTAAGAATCCCGATCTCTCGTCTGGCAACTTTCTCTTTATGAATGTCCACGGTCTAAAAAAAGAAAAGGAGTCAAATGTTTTAATCTTTGTGAGTAAACAGTCTATCACACGCATGAAATTAATCAATTATATTTTAAATACTCATACTTTATCACTATTCTTAGGTTCTTTCACAGTTGTCAGCAAAAGGTTGTTGCTATTGAAGGAATGTTTGATGATTTTAACTTCATCTCTTCATCTCATTAACTTCAAACTTCTGTTTTTAACTAATTACCTGAACTTATGCTGATGTGTTTATCCTCAAATAACCTTATGTGCTTAACCTCATATAATTTTGCTTCATAACAGCCGTGCCTTTGTGTGACTGATAACCGAGAAGTTAACTCTTCAGTACTTGTTATCAACAGAATGTTACATCTTTTCTTCCAGAGTGTGCTCATTTACAGGAACAATAACGGACGGGAGGGGCTCAAGCTCACTCTCTTGCAGGCTCTGTTATGTGTATGCGTAACTTTTTCTGTGCAGATTTGCTGTTCTGCCTAACAACTGATTATCGAACTGATCTGGATGGAGGATCTTTCCTACCGAAACGCCGCCGAAGAGAAATCGGCGACATATACTTGTCTGCGAGGGTTAGAGAGTGCTGTGGAATGCCCACATGTAAACCTCATACTGTAAAGGGTTTATTCTGCAGCCCAGAGCGCTCTGTATACTTTACCATTTGATTCATTAAATTAATTTAAACTTATTTGAAGTCTCTGACCGATCTTTGAACCGGGGGGACTAAGAGAAAGTCCAACACTATCTATAGTTATTCGGTGGCACAGAGTTAGACCTCTTTCTTGACTTCACACAGAAACAGCAACGTGCGGCATGACATCACTTTGTTGCAGAGACGCTATTTAATCTCACCCATCAGATTATGCTACCTACACTGTATTTAAATGGCTCTGAGGTTGAGGTTGGTGATTAGGTAGGTAAGGGCAATATTACAGCTTCATATCACACTACTCCACATTAAAATTTACACTGGTAGCAAAATCAGATGGGTAGCATGCTGCGTCATCAAAATGTGCTACCTACTTTTTGAATGGAAGGTAGGACAATCTGACAAGATAGGACAAATCCACAGAACACCGGCAAAGTAGAACATGGAAGTAGCTTGAAGCGGAAAGCACGAGTATGTCTGCAGTCTGGAGGTATTACAAAGTTGATAAGGACAACATTGCCATGGCAAACTGAGATATGCAAACTTGGGATTGCCTGCTGGGTATTTTAAGTTGAGGTGCTTTTTGTTTTTAATATTAGCTCTTTAAATTTACTGCTAAATCCAAAAGTGAAGAATTGATGTTATTTTTTACGTGATTGTTCAGGTACCTCACAGAAGGGCTTGGTTTGTTAACAAAGTTGTTGAATGTTAAAATAAGATTAATTAAATAAAAAATTATGAACATCCTGGATCTGTTACTTCGCTCTTCTTTATTCTTTCTTTTAATGTATTATAGAAGTATCAGATCGGGTTTCGGTAGATACTCAAAATCAGATGACTCTGACTTGGACTCAAGGGCATAAAAGCTTGATCGGGACATCCCCAATTTTAGGATAATTAAAAAATGTTAACAAATAAATAAAAACCACACAATGTGAGCCGAGCTTTAGATTCAGAATCCGTAGAACAAACAATTAATTGTCATTACATTGGCATATGAATGTACATAAAATGGCCAGGACACACTAAGCTGAGGATTGCCCATTGGTCTGTCCACCAGTCAGTCTAGTTGGTTTAGTTCGCCACCTATCATTGCGTTACATTGTGTCCTAACTACACACGATGCAGCGCTGTGATGCGATAAAAGTTAATATTTTCCATGTCAAAACCGTTTCTATTTCTATGACGTCGTGGCAAAACAACAGCATATGGGATATAGGTATAAATGATGTGCTTTATTCATTCTTAATAATCCCAATAAGAGTTTAAATATCATTTTACATGTCAATTATTGCCATACTACTGAAAGCAGCAGCAGATAGATCACCTCAGATCTTGAAAATAAAATAAGTAGGAGACTGAAATTGAGAACTGTGACTCAAATCACTCAGTAGCCTGTTAATAAAGTTAGAGAAGTTTAATATGTATTAATTAGATTATAAAACTTTTCCATATTGTTGGGAGTGCTGTGGCTGATATCTAAATATTTCTGTTGTGATGCGTTTAGTGCAGACAGTCAAATTGCTTGTCGCTGGAATCGTCATGTTGCGGTTTCAGAATCTAAAAATCGCCATCAGCCGTCAGGTGAATAAAGTACTCTGATTGGTTGTTCGGCAACAAATCAGAGTGTGTGTGTGACATAGTGAAGTGACGTAGCAAGTAAACAATTCAAGTCAAGAAGAAACACAAAGAGGCCGGCTGCAATTTCACAACACAATATGGATTATTAGATTATCAGACATTTTTTCGAAACCCTCCGTGGTTAGTGACAATTTTGCTTTGCATGCGTATCAGAAGTTCCGGTCTCCAGCTGCCACCCACAGGTGTGGAAAGACACGTCCTCCCACGAAGGCACAGAATGCGCACTGTTTTCAGTCGGCTGACGTCTGTTTGATGTGTTCACAGGCAACTTTTCGGTCCAGACGGATCCAGATGTGACCATACCTGCCGACTTTTGTCTGTGAAATTACAGGAGACCAGGGGAGGGGGGCGTTGAGACGGTCTTAAAGTTCAGGAACTGGTAGGGGGAAGCCTGTATGGGAGTTTTCCAAGAGAAATACCAAAACGGGAGAATGGTGGGAGATGGGTGTGAAATGCGGCAGACTCGCAGAAAAAAACTGCGAGTGTTGGCAGGTACAGTACGAATGTGAGGCAACACAGGTGTGAGGTGACAACACAGTTGGGTTTCGTCTGCACTAGTTGTTTGCCGACGGCTTGTTGTGTTCTGCCTTTATAGTACAGTGTCAGAAATAAAGTAACTTCCCCTACTAGCCCATGAACATTTAGTAGCTTCTAAAGTGAAAAACCCTTCACGAAACTTTCTAGCATGGATGTCTAGACACCAATCATTGCCTCAAAGCACAAGTGGCCATTTTTTACATAATCTGCCAAAAGACAAGTGGTGGCAAACTAGTTTGTAGGAGCCTTTTAACTTCAGTAGAAGGCAAATCATTAGATCTAGATTCCATTAAGGATGTGAAAATCTACTCTAGCGCATGATAGAGGAGCAGGATCTATTATAAGCCCTCAATAAACACACTCCATCCTCCACTTTGAATGGGGGGGAAAAAAAAGCTCTGATGCTTTGTTCAAATGGTGATGTATCTACTGAGAAGACTAAAAGATGTACTGAGATGAACTGAGAACTAAAGAACTGAGATGTACTTTACAAATCACGGCTTATAATAAAAGTAAGCTTTCATTGGTTATGACTGCGTTCGGGCTCTTGTTATTATGGCATGTCAGCCATTAGGATTATTTAATTTCCAACACATTTATGGTAGTTAATCACCATCTGCATAATCCATTGTCTAGACCATGTAAAACTAATTATTAATGCATATTACATAAATAAGTGATGGCAGTCAGGTACAGGAAAGCATGTGAGGTTAACTCCACATTTAATAAGCAGAGCAGTGTAAATTTAACAAGCACTCATCACTCACAGGGCAAAGCAGCAAGAAAGCCATAGTGTAATACTGTAATAGTCATATAGTATGAAAGCATATCGGTAGCCAAATTAACTTTGAAATGTAATATAAAACTGTAATGTATTTATTTATTTAAATTTGCATTCGGGTAGACTGTAATGAGACAATGTGTTGACCGACGGTGATCGATGACCGATGTCAGGTTGAACAATAATCAAGAAAACGCAAGACAAAGTTTGAAGTTTGACATCATCCATTACAGGGACGGGCAAAAATACATTGAAATGCATTTTAAAATGAAATACCAAATACCTTCTTTTTAGGTGGATCAAAATAAACAACAAAATACGGCAGACACAAATGCATCAAAATAAAATACTGTATTTGTATTTTGAAAATACAACAAAATACTTTTACAAGCAATCATGAACCTTCTTTGTAATCCTTCCATGAATAGGCCTTCACTGTTAAACGTGAATTAAACTATATTTGATAGCAACAGCTTTTCTCAGAGCAAGTTTTGGCAGATTTTCTGCCACCTTGTTTACCTCTACTCTAACTGTACAGGAGTAGATATCTATACATTTTTTACTTGTTTCTTTTTTATTCATTTAGTATAGATTTTTTTTAACAAATTTCATGCAAAAAGCCCTGTTCAATGCAGATAATGAGTTAGAATATAGTACTACATCTGTTGATTATGTTTCCACCAAGCGACAACCTCCCGCTCTCCCTCGGGAAGCCAATACGGAAGTAACTGAAACTGCAATTCATCAAAATTCCGCTAGTCCTGGCTCCATAATAGAGCAAAGTGCAATTGAGCCCACTGTTAGAATGGCCAGCTTTACAGCAGAAAAAAAAAGGTGTTTACAGCCTGGTACAAAGAACGATTTTGGTTCATATAGCTATTATTACCCTCCATGACAACTGTGAGGGGGGTGAATTTTTTTATAACTCATCTATTTCCTTTATATTAGGTTATATTAAGTCTGCATAATTAAGGGCGTGGCCACTTGAGTGACAGCTAGGTCTCGCTGGTTGCCGTCACTTCACCTCAGCTGAATCCAACAGATTAGCCACTGATCTCGGCGTATTCATCGTATTTTTGTTTTGTTTTATGTGGTTTTACACAGTCAGTTGCCTTTTGGACTTATTTCTTACAATTATCAGATGATATGGGATGCTGTGTGCACTTAATTGTGCTCACAAACCATTCATGTGGCCTCGTTTCCCATGTGAGTAAAGTTATATACTTGTATACCATCTCTATAAATGTATTTGTTTTATTTAAGATCATTTATCATTAATATTTTTCTTTAGACCCGTAAAGCACTCCAGAATGTGACAGATTGATTAGCTGTAGGCTCTAGAACAGTCATCTGAAGCGTTGTCATACAGTGTTATGCTGGATTTCATCAATAGTCTTGCATTTACTAACACAGACTATATCTGAAATGTTTGGAAGTAATTCGCGTTTTCCTCCTGTAGAAAAACGCTTTAAGAACAATGCTTAGTGGCTCAATGTATTACTACAGTGTTTTTAAAAGTCTAAACACTTTATTGATATAGTGTACAACCAAGCACATGTGGTCAGAACACAAACTAACGCAGGTAATAAAGTATTAAGCATTTCTCCCAAAATAAAGTCTGTCTGCCAGGTCTAAGCAAAGTGCCAGCAGGTGTCTGTAGCTCCGCTCACTCTCCGCCTCTTTGCCCTTGTTTGGTATCCCGCCGTGGGTGCGATGACGCGCGAACAAAATGGCGACAGTTGGCCGCGCCTACTTGTAGCTTCTTTTGCAGTGTTCAGAAACCTATGGGTGACGTCACGGATACTACATCCATATATTTTACAGTCTATAGTTTCCACCCATTGTGTGGCCACTGGCCAGTAACATTGATATAATCCCTGTATAATGATTATTGAACCTCTTAACATTCTTATATTATAAAAGGGTGATGTAGGTGGCGTTTCATTTTTAAATTAAATAAAAAAAAATTTCAAAGAATTTTTCATTAATCAATTTTTTTTTTAACTGAACTCTTCAATAGGCCTACTCCATGTATATGATTTCTGAAAACTAAAAAAAACTCCAGTTTTAGTCATTTCCATATCATTTTTAGAGTTGTGAACCTACACTGGTCTCATGGTTCAGTTCGGTTACAATTATCATGCCATCGATTCGGTTCAATTCAGTATCTCGGTGCATTTCCATACACAGTTTTATATTTTCTTCACAGCACAGCAATTCTTGTATTAAAATGTATAAATGTATTTATATAAGTCACACCAACAGGTCAAATGGGCCACAGTGAGAGAGAGAGAGAAATGGAGTTTACTTTCATTCTCTCAATCGCAGTGAAACAGCTTCTGCTGTAAGTGTCAGTGAAAAACTGTCAAGCAAACACACAGTGAAATTGTGCAGAGTTTCTGCATTTTTAAGTAGTTGGAAGATTGTAAATACTCGCGTTTGCCTCCTTCGTCATAGTAAGCTATGGCGGCATAGTGCATAAGTGATAAATTATGTCAGTACATAATAACCGGTTATGATTATTACGGACACCGTCAGCGATGTCAGGCATTTGTTCTTGTTGCTTATAGAAGGCAAGGCACGTCGTACGGTGCATGCGATGAGCGACTCCCTTCATCAACACACATAATTGCATTAATCTTATTTGCTTAAACTAACCATTCTACAGTATGGCTGTATTTTACAAGAAAGGATTCTGACACACCAACATGCAGCAGATGCTTTTCAGAAGTCGTGTGTAAGGGGGAAAACACACCAAACTTAAGAAATTTGAGGGCTCATGGAATCAACTTAAAGGTGAGGAATGGACTATATTTTACAGCTTTTGACATCATCTGGCACTTTCAGTGAGTACGTTTACATGGACATCAATACTCTGATTTTAATATGATTAAGACAATACTCTGATTAAGAGTCTACCATATAAACAGTGATTTTTGATTATCTTAAAGGACCACAGACACAAACTGCAGAGGAAATATTTATAGGCTGGTGAAGCAATGACGTTATTGGATCTATGTGCTATAACATCCTATAACTGGGAATCATGAATGTAACATTCAACTCATGTAAACACCTGAATCATATTATTGTCTTATTCAGATTAAGGCAAATCATTAGACCACTGATGTCCTTGTAAAAGTAATCACAAACACCAAACCCAGAAAAAAGGCGTTCCCTGACTTTGATGACAGCCTTTCCACAGGTTAGTAATAAGCTAATGTAATGTTAATAGCATAATGCAAATCTTGCATTTATGCTAACAAACAAATGATCACAAGAAATATATTAATGCAATTAAAATATAAAATATGAATTGATGTTATTTTAAACTTATTATAAATATATATTTATATTGTTCAATTATAATGATTAAAATAATTTTTTTAACAAATAATTTTGTGGCTAAAAAGTATCGGTTCAGGGACCGTTTTGGGATCGGTACCGTTTTAAAAGTATTGACTAAGCACCGGTATTGATATAACCCCAAACGATACCCAACCCTAGCGGCTGTCTGTGAACATGTCAAACTTTTAGCTTTGGATCTCAAGTTTGTCTCAGACAGCAAAAATTTGGGTGAAATCGCACAGTAAGAGGCACACAGAATTTACTCGTATACTTGCAAATGATTCATATATACTTAATTTATTTTTACTAAACATATTTTAATTGGCACTTGAAAAATTATATATTGTGTCTAGTGCTGTATCATATACAGAACCACATGCCAATCCAGTACACAAGTGTAAAACGAACACATGCATATAATCTTGCCCCTGCATTGTTTACTGTGTGACTTCAATGTTGTTGTTTTCAAGTGTTCAGGACTAACCTGAGAGATATGGTTGATGGAGGACTCCATCCTGCGCAGCTGTGAAGCCTGAATATCCAACAGCTGCAGCACATTGTTGGCTAAGGCATTGATCTGATAGGCCACGCTCGCCAGGGACTGGGTGGTGTAGGCTTTGGTCTCCTCGAGGGCTTTCCTCTTGTCTTGTGCCTAAGCAAAATGGAGAATAAAAAAACAACTTAAATAAATACACTGTTATTAACTTACCCTAATGTCACTTCAAGCCTTTATGACTTTTTGGCAAAACACAAAAGTATATTTTGAGGAAACGTAAAAGCCACAGTTTTGTTGACCATTCATTTCTATTGTCAAGAGAAAAATATTGAATGTTTCACACACACTCGCACGCACGCACGCACACACGCACACACACACTAATTATTTTCTAAAGCCTCTCACAGTTCTGTTTTCAGAAAACACAATAACTTTATAAGAACAAACTCATTTAATTGTTTAAATATAAAAATTGTAGAGCTAACTGACCAATTTCAATACAGTTTTCCTGAAATTATATATAAATTTCGTTGTTTAAACCAGTAAAACAAATAAACGAACATGAGTCGGCGCAATAGCCTAGTGGTTAGCCCGTCGACATATGGTGCAGTAGCACGTCAGGGCGTCGCGAGTTCGAATCCCGGCTCGATGACATTTCCCTACCCTACCCCCCTCTCTCTCTCTCTCTCCAACTTCGCTTCCTGTCTAAATACTGTCCTATCTAATAAAGGCAAAATGGCCAAAATAAATCTTTAAAAAAAATAATAAACGAACATGAATGCATGAACAAGATGCTTATTTCCTATAGCACAGGCTGAACTATCTGCAGTGAATTTAAATTAGAGGCAACCACTGCACTTTAATCCCACTCCAAACCAAGATGCTATGCATTAGCTTACACTGTAAAAAATAAATCCGTGAAAATTTACGGTAAAAAAAAACTGCAGCTGTGATTGCAAGTTTTTCACCGTTAAAAATACGGTACAAACCGTGAAACAAATTTCTCATTTATATAGTAAACTACCGTATTTCATCAATTTATAGATGTTATATGTCTGTATTTTTAGTTACCAACATCTACACATCTTTTGTTACACAGATAGACAAGTTAGCCGAGCCATATGCAGGTGGTGATGAGAAAGTTCAATAATGAACCAATGCTCATCACAAACAACTTCTCCCACAAACAGAGAAGTGTATCAGTGTATAGAAGGTGCTCAGTGTCATTCACACAGCTACTAAACACCTGTATAGTAACACGCATGAAATTAAAGTCATGAAATAAACATTGTTTATCAACATTAGATGTAACATAAATCTCTAATGTACATAACTGATGAGGAAACAACTAAAAAGATCCATAGTAATGTCTACAAAAGGCATAAACAGTGATGTGCCATACAGGGAATTCTGGGAAAGTCAATTTACTGTTATTCACCGTATATATTAAGGGAACATACTGTTAACCAGGTTTTTGTCACGCCTGGGTTCACTATTATTATCAATACACTTACATGGATGAACACAGGAAGAACATGTGGGTGAAAGCAGACATCAAGAGTGGGAATACCGGACCACGAATGACTAAACACAGGGACTATAAATACATTGGGGATGATTGGACTGATCACACACAGGGGATGAACACAGGTGAAGGTGATGAACATAATGACATGGCAGGAACAGGAACAAAGGAACACATGGTTAGGGTCACATGATGAAAATAAACACACAGAAGACAGGGTGTGACTTTACTGTAGCATTTTTACAGTTTTTTTACCGTTGAAATTACGGCCATTTTTTACAGTGTATGCATTATTAATTTAAATTAATTAATTTATAAAAATAAATAAACAAAATTATTATTTTTTAGCTGAAAAGAGGAAAACAGCTAAAAATATTTGTAGAAAGAAATATATATGCTGTGTCTCAATGTCCAGTAGTGTTCAGCGCGCTGGTTTACTCTCCCTCTGACTGTAGTCACTGTGCTGTGTCAAGCAGATTTCATACCAGGCACAATGGAGTTTGTTGCTGCGCCGACCAAAGCGTAAGAGCAGTGGAGCCCACTGTCACCTGGCTTTAACTCGCACCAAGGTCAAAGTTCAGAATAGCTCAATATCTCATGTACATGTATATTTATGCATGAACCGCTCATGCTCACCAGGAAAGCATAGTCTGCCTAAATAATATGCCTATGCCAATAGGACATTTCTATGTCGTATACTTGATACATAACATAGAAATGAAGTTGTTCATGATGCTTGCAATAGTGCTGCTGTGCTGTCATGGCAACACTGGTAAATTGATGCCTCTCGACTCGTTCACTGTCAATACAATGTTTATTTTACTGTCTTGGTAAATATAAACATAACAGATCTATGCCAGGGTACTGGAGAGGTGGATCCGGCCGATGGTTGAACCTAGGATCCAGGAGGAACAATGCGATTTTCATCCAGGCCGTGGTACACTGGACCGGCTCTATACCCTAACCAGGGTGCTCGAGGGTTCATGGGAGTATGCCCAACCAGTCCAAATGTGTTTTGTGGACTTGGAGAAGGCATTGGACCATGTCCCTCATGGTATTCTGTTAGAGGGTGCTCTGGGAGTTTGGGGTCAGAGGCGCTCTTTTAAGGGCTGTCTCGTCCCTGTATGAACAGAGTAGGAGTTTGATTCGCATTGCCGGCAATAAGTCAAACTGGTTTCCAGAGCCAGGTGCCTATTGTCACCAATTCTGTTCATAATTTTTATGGACAGAACTTCAAAGCACAGCCTTGGGCTGGAGGGGCTCCAGTAAGGGGACCACAGGATTTCATCTATGTTATTTGCAGACGATGTGGTTCTGTTGGCTTAATCGAACAAGGACCTTCAGCATGCACTGAGGCGGTTTGCTGCCGAGTGTGACACAGCTAGGATGAGAATCAGCACCTCCAAGTCCGAGGCCATAGTGACCACCGGAAAAAGGTGGTTTGCCATCTTCAAGTTGGAGGAAAGTTCTTACGCCAGGTGGAGGAGTTCAAGTATCTCGGCGTTTTGTTCACGAGTGAGGGAAGGATGGAACGTGAGATTGACAGGTGGATTGGTGCAGCGGCAGCAGTAATACGGTCGATGTATCGGGTCGCTGTGGTAAAGGAGCTGAGCCGAAAGGCAAAGCCCTCGATTTACCGATCAATCTACATTCCTACTCTCACCTATGGTCATAAGTTTTGGGTCATGACTGAAAGGACAAGATCTCGGATAGAAACAGCCGAAATGGGTTTCCTTCGCAGGGTGGCAGGGTGCACCCGTTTGGATAGGGTGAGGAGCTCTGTCCCCTGGGAGGAGCTCGGAGTAGAACCGCTGCTCCTCTATATTAAGAGAAGTCAGCTGAGGTGGCTCGGGCATCTGTTTTGAATGCCTCCTAGACAACTACATAGGGAGGTGTTCCAGGCATGTCCCACCAGGAGGAGGCCTTGGAGAGGACCCAGGACACGCTAAAGGGACTATGTCCCTCGGCTGTCCTGGGAACACCTCTGGATCCCCCGCGGAGGAGCTGGAGGAAGTGTCTGAGGAGAGGGAAGTCTGGAGTTTTCTCTTAAGACTGCTAGGATACATTTCTATCCTAAATCTCTGAACAGATTATTCTATATTATTTAGCAAAATATTAAATAATTATAACAGAGCATTTTTGGTTTTCGACCAAGTGCATACAAAATTTTTCTATTTTGGCCCAGAATTCTCCTTTCAGTACATCCCTAATGAAAATGTAAATTTCAGAAATCGACTAAATTTAATAGAGAATTCTAATTTCTTGCCTGTCAAATCAGTGCATCTCTAAAACACTGATCAACAACATTAAAATTCCTACACAGAAGCTCAAGAATGCTTAATTCATTTGAGAGAACCCATGAGGTTCATTCTCTTGTATTTAATGTTTGAGCTTCAGCAAGAACCAGTGAAAACTTTGCTTTCTCGCTTGCCAGTGTTGTGCCGAAAAGTGAACCCCTGACAGATTATACTTCCCCACATTCACCAGTGTAGGGTAAGGTAGGGATTAGGTGTGGGGGTAGGGTTAGAATAAGGAGGTGTGGTTGGGATTAGGCAATCAGGTAGTGAATTCAGCAATGGGGTGCATAATTTGGCAGCAGTGCAATTTATAGCAAAACACCAGACAAACGCAAGTCTAGTAAGTCTTACACCATTATAGGCTATATTACAAAACAAATTTCACGTTTCATTGAATATACAGTACTGTGCAAATGTTTTAGGCCAACATAAAGTCTGTTGTTTTACTGATAGTATAATGAATGGATGTGACCCTTTACCACAAAACTAGTCATAAGTGTAAATGTTTGTAAATTAAAATATATATATATATATTTATACAGGATGAATAAATTATCTTTCAGTTGATGTATGGTTTGTTAGGATAGGAGTTAGGTTAGAGTTTGAAATATTTTGGTTTAATTGTTTAAGACATGTAAAAGACAGTGTTGGAGAGAGGCTGTTTGTCCTGGTTTGGGCTGCAGTGTTGTTAGCGATATTGTTTCAATTGATGGAATTATAAATGTTGATAAGTACAGATCCTATATGATTCCTTCTTACTTCAGTGGTAACAGTTTCAATTTTCAGCATGATAATGATCTGCTAATTGCAGTGAAATTCTATTTGGAGAACGAAAACAGCTGAGAGAAACACAGCCAGTCATGAATTGGCCTCCACATGGTCCAGACCTGAATATTATAGAGCAGGGGTGCTCAACTCTGTTCCTGGAGATCTACCTTCCTGCAGATTTCAGCTCCAACCTTAAACAAGCACACCTGAACTAGATAATTTGGACCTGAACAGCACTTGATACTTACAGGCAGGTGTGTTTGATATGGATTGCAACTAAAATCTGGAGACAGTAGATCTCCAGGAACAGGGTAGGTCGACCCTGTTATAGAGGCTCTATGAGATCACCTGGACAGAAAAAGAAAGATATGACACTTTAAAGGTCACTTAAGCACTTTGCACTCTGCACACTTAAGTCTGAGATTTTCGCATGCGTTTTTTTCATATTCATATGCGAAAAATTCATCACGTAAACACACAGTCTGATGTGTATTAATCAGTCCATAACAAAATAAGCAGTGATACTTTGTACTTCTCTCTCCTCCAAAGTAGAAAAAGAAAGAGGAATAGGCTACACATTGTGTTCATCCAAAACTGCATTAGAGGAAGGAAAGTTCAGCTCATTAACAAAGAGCTGCGCTGGATTATCCCTAAATGCAAAATTTATTATGTGCGTAAACAAATCTTGAACAGAGACTGGCAGTACCATAGACATTATAATAGATGGTGGCCACGTTGACGTGTCAAAACAACGAAAGCCGAAAGTGGACAATGCTTTCTATAAAATCTATGGGCAGTACGGCAAACGTATGGAGACACACACAGACACACAGACACACACAGACACACACAGACACACACAGAGACACACAGACACACAGACACACAGACACACACACACACACACACACACACCAAGCAGCAGCAGGGCAGAGGTGCGACAGTCACTGAATCCAGCATACGGGTTCTCAACTGTCCGCCACATTCTGTCTTTATTTTATGCACTGTGTTTGTCATAAAGTTATCTGTAGCTCAAATGACGGCATTCTGTATTTAACTTTTTGCTTGTTTGACTCTGAACTGTCAAAACACCTCTTAAAGCGCTTTTTGGATGCAAATCTGGTTCGTTTTTTTTTTTTATGATGAACTAAAGTTTTGAAGGCAGTGTGTCAATGCGATTGATACAATGTGAGGTCGAATTATGGATGAGAACATTTTAGATTCAGTGTGCAAAAAACTTAAACCTAAAGAAGAACTCTGGAAAGTGCTAAAATATATATATATACACATACACACATATATATATATATATATATATATATATATATATATATATATATATATATATATATATATATATATATATATATATATATATATATATATATATATATATATATATAAAATATAGAAGGATGGATGGATACTGTAGATAGATACTGTAGATGGATGGATGGATGGATGGATGTATATATATATATATATATATATATATATATATAGCAGTAGGCTATTTTTTTTATAATTACAATTCATGTATTAAAAATCTGCTGCCATATTTGCACATGGCTATATGAAATTATGGATAGACCCACTGTAGCGAGGTGATGACAAACGTACACAACTCATCCGCAAGCTTTAGCGATAATCTGTTTTTAAAAGACATGGGATGCTTACCAGGGTGTTCGTACAACATACTTCCTTTCAGATAACATTAATTGTTCATGTTTATTTTAAAATACTATGACTTATTGAAATGTGTGTAATGAGCATCTGTATTAATACCTCCCTCACTTAAAATGATTAGTGGTCAAACTTTGAAAAGTGGAAGTATTATGGTTTAACAAAATTAAAACTTTTGTTTTCAGAAAAGTGTTTAGTAAAGCAACCTAATGCTTGCATTTAACACCAAAATAAAGGTTGTTTCATTTAAAACATGCTTACAAAAAATAAATATATAGCCTATAATCGGCCCTAATACGAGAAATATGTTGACTTAATGAGGAAAATATGTCTTAACAAAATCCCGTTATAACAAAAAAATACCTTTTATAACATTATTAAGTAGGAAAAAGGATAGCCTATAGTAGGCTAGCCTGTGCGTGGCAGCATAGCGTCACCGTGATTGAGTCGTCCTATCTGGTTTCGCAATATAAAAAACAAGCCTTTATTCGTTTTTGTCTTCTGGTGATTTTTTATTTATTTTTTTAAATAAAAGCAAAAATTAAATCATTTTTGAATTTTGCTTTTCCGTTTTTCACGCATCGTTTTTCAATATTTGTTTTTGAATTTAAAAAAACGAAAATCAAAAAACAGCTTGTTTTTCATTTTTAAATATTCGTTTCTAAAATGAAAATCCAATGACCAAAAGATACACTGACGTATATTATTCCAAAGTCGTAGGCCAACAAGGCTGGTATATTGCTTAGTACATTTGCTCAGTACTGTATCTTCACAGCTCCCAAAAATCAACTAACATCTAATTTATTAGAGGGGTGATTAAATTATGACAGAACGGTTTATTTTTGGGTGAAATAAGTCTGGATAACAGTAGAGAGATAGGAGAAAGGTGGTCAAATATACAATTTAGCAGCTATTACACAAAACCATTTGAAGACAGAATGCTGTGAATAACCAATATGTTACATTTCACGAAGTCATGTAATAAAGCAGTACACATTCGGTGAACTAATCTAAAAAATTATTGGGGGGTATGATGAAACCAACAGGCAACATAACAGGCATGATAACTTTGCATAACCTACTCAAACATGCACCAAAGATACCATTTTAGAGTGAACTCATATACTATTGTTGAAAACAAAATCAAACACATGCATATCTCCCATTTCATTAATAGCTTAGTAGTTAGCTTAGCATGGCAGACAAGAACAATCAATAAAACCTTATCGCTCTGCTTTAAAGCCATTATGAAGCATTAAAGATTTGGATATAACATGCTTTCGAAATATTTTGTGGCTGGTGGGGTTTTGTGCATGGCTGCTTTTTGATTATATTACATTCTGGTCAGTAAATAGGGATCGATTTATTCATTTTCTGTAACTGCAGGGTTTTCTTCCAAGTCCTAACCTCAAATGTGAGCAAAAGCAATAATCGCTTTGCTGCATAATTACCAAATCATCTTAGTCTTGAATCCAGCAATTATAGATAGCAATGAGCTCTTAGCTCTACTGAACTAGCCTTCACATACTGAAAGTGTTCACGTCTTAATAAGATTACATGTAGCGCTGTGCAACATGACAATATACGTTTTTTTCTTTGTCAAATATTTACCAAGTGATGTTTAACAGAGCAAGACATTTTTCACAGTATTTCCTATAATATTTTTTCTTGTATAGAAAGTCTTAAAGGGCACCTATGGTAAAAAATCTACTTTTCAAGCTGTTTGGACAGACATATGTGCATGTATGGTGTATAGACTGTCATATTGGGGTGATATAAGCACACCCAGTGCTTTTTTTTCAATTTAACAACATAAAAAACGGTGGACCAATTGGAGCGGTTTTCAAACCGACCGCAACTTTACGTAGGAGTGCGGTTCCCCCGCCCACCAATATTGATTGACAGGCGCGTCATCATATCCTCAGTTTGTTTATTCACGTCCGCCATTTTCAGCGTGAGTTGAAGCAATATCACTAAAGGAACACGCTAGCTCTATTTTTAGATGCAAGGCTCATTGGGCTCAACACAAGAGCAATATTCTCCACATTATCGCTCTAATCAGAATTATTGGTTGTATCTTTAGGTAGGTTTGCAAACATGTGTACTTCTCATTGAGTCTACCTTATACTTCAGCCGTTTGAATTTCTTGCGATCCCAGAAGCTCCCTGTGATCTTAACTAGCATGCGTTTTAGAATTCTAAACATTGTTTTCTATCAGGGTATACTCAAGTCGACGGCTGGGCGCCGCGGACCGCTGCAGAAACCTATGTTTAGAATTCAAAAATGCGTGGCGCGACGATTCGGGACACTTCATGTTTCTGCCGCGCCACAGAGAGTGTCTGGTGTGCCGTGTCGCGGCTTCGAGCGGCGCATCCGGTGCCTCAGTCAAAGTTAATTTAGTGTGCGTGGTTATTTGTTTCGGTGTACAAGCTCGGCACTTGAAACTAGCACACAGTTGGCTGTAAAACTGTACAAAGACACAAATGATTTTGTACTCTCTGCTTGGTCTGTGTCAGAGTCGTACATGTACGACTGAATGGTGATCCTCTCTCTCCTTCTCCGTCTGCCTGTCAGACTCTGTTGCAAACGCAAAGCGGGTGAGCTCATGGCCCCGCCCCCTTGTTACGTTGGGCGGGAAGCCGAAACTAGTCTACATGTGAAGCAACACACCCATAAATCAGCGAGCTGTGGACACGCCCCCAACATGACACTTTTTAACACATTATAATAAAACAATCTGAATTGTGTTTTAAACTGAACCTAAACTGGCACACTCAGAAGAGCCATAATATTAATATTAAATCATAAAAAAAAGAGGTAAACTATGTGCCCTTTAAGTTTTACATTTTTTTTTTTTTAAATTTAAAGGTCAATATTATTAGCCCCCTTAAGCTATATTTTTTCCCGGTTGTCTACAAAACAAACTGTCATTATACAATGATTTGCCTAATTACATTTACTTACCTAATTAACCCAGATTAGCCTTTAAATGTCACTTTAAGCAGAATAGTAGTATCCTGAAAAATATCTAATAAAATATTATGTACGGTCATCATGACAAAGATAAAAGAAATCAGTTATTAGAAATGAGTTACTAAAACTATTAGGTTTAGAAATGTGTTCTTTCTGTTAAACTGAAACTGGGTAATACATTTTATAAGGGCTAATAATTCAGGACGGCTATTAATTCTGACTTCAACTTATATAAACAAAACGATGGACTCGTAAAATATGGACTTGTTCATTCCATTACATCAATAGTATATACTTCATATGAAAAAAAGAGATAGTCTCTTCCATTCACCATTAATTGATTGAATTTTCAGAAAAGGTCATATACTGTGATATATCATGAGATCATGAGGCATAGGCTGGTATATGATTCTGACAGTATGATAACGTTGGATAACAATATCAGTTTCACAGTATTGTGGTTACTGCTCTGATATATCTTCTTTTTAAATGTCTGGGTAAAAAAAAATATTGTGTTTCTCCTTTGAACACAATTTTTTTTTGAGGAATATTTAAAACATTTTGGAACAGTAAACATGTCAGGCTAAATAATATGCACATTTATAAAAAATTAAAAAAAGGTTGATGGAAATGCCAAGATGCACATAAATTTTAAAAATGCGCACAAAAAATCATATGCACATAACTGAGTAGGATTAACTTTTTATCCGATAAACAGAAATGCACATAAACTACGATGGAAGCACATTTACTGAACAAATTCCAGTATGCGCATTAAAAAAAGACATGTGATTTTGTTATAAGTTTGTACGTTTTTTCATGTGAAATAAAAGTGTATGAATGGACAAAACTGCAGCCGACCACATTGTAAAACATCTGAAAAGTTGTTTTGGTCATTCTAAAATGCCCTAACCATTTCAGTATTGTTATATTATTAACTACTTCCAGAACTGTCAAGAGCGTCTGTGTCACGGCATTTGTCGCAAGTCATTTATCTAGTCTCCTACTGCCACAAATTCCATTTTTACTGTTGAAATTTGGTACCAGTTAATCAAGGAGTGACGATTTTGTTCAGTTTGACTCGTTGGATGGAAACGCTGCTTTATTTGCACGTCTTTTATGCGATATTCCAGTGTTGCGCATAAAGTTAATTCGGATTTCTGAATGGAAACATAGCTACTGACTACTGTGTTTCAAAAACACAGATTTCTTTACAATTTAAAATGGCATCTTTGGATAACTTTTCTGCTAGAGATACTGTTGTCCTAAAAAACAAACAAAACATAATAAAAAATCTTACATATACCATATAACAGAAAGTTTTGGGTTTTAAAACCTTAACTTTTCCAAACCACGGTATACCTTGAAAACGGTTATCGTCCCATAGTTGTCTTATCGCCCAGCCCCAATTGCATAAATGCTTGTACACCACAGTAACCTTGAATCTTTGTTAACAACTAGACTGCAATAAGCATGCAGAACTGACCCCAGGTCTGCTTCAAACACCACCTGTTACTAGACGTCAGTCTTTCTCAGCTGTTCTTAGACCATGTGTTTGTCGCCACAGGGGGAAATACATGAATGGAGCCATGAATGGCCTTCCTGTGGTATAATTACACAATATCCTAAACAGCCCCAAAACACTTAGAACTTATGATATATTGCATGCGAACATAAATAATGCTTTAAAACTGAACTACACTGTACAATCTACATTGTATAAGCGCTATACAAATAAAGTTGAATCGAATAATACTTAATAACAGAATCATTTTCAGGGCCTTCACTTCACAACTTAAAACACCCTGTCAATTCTAAATTATGATTCCTCCTTTTCAATATTTAATCAATTTTGAATACTTAAAGTTTGTTCAATTACTTGTAATGTTTTTAAAAATAGTGTGTTCTGCTGCCTGTCGTTTACCTGGTGTTGCAGGTAAATATAAACCCATCCCCTGATGTTGCCATTTTTGGGGTTCCAAAGATTTGGTCCCAATTCAATTATAAACAACTTGATGTTTTGGCCTTTACCTCACTAATAGCCAGGTGTCGTATACTACTTCACTGGAAATCAAATAAGCCTCCAACTACATCCCAATGGCTTGTAGAAACCATGCATTTTCTTAAGTTGGAAAAGGTTAGATGCTCTGGGAAAACTAATTTCTTTAAAAAGTGGCAATGTTTTATAACTTACTTTAACTCTCTTAAGGTATTGCCTTCCATTTAATGGATGCACTCTCCTGAGTTCCCTCCCTTTTTAATTTGTTTCTTATTAATTAAACTTTTTTGTTTTATCTAATACCATTTTATACCGTTTAATTGTAAATATTTACTTTCAACATTGACAATGTATCTGAACATTTACTTGTGATATTTGGTTGTAATTTTCAGTACACTTAATACTCATGTTTCTATTTTTCTTTTCCTCTTTTATTATTATCATTATTAATATTTCTCTTTTTTATTCTCTTTAATCATTCTCTGATAACATTAAAAATAGGACATTCCACAAGAATAGGTTTAACTGATTGATTTCTGTTGCAATATTGACATCGTAGGGGTTCTTCTCCTTTGAGTAAATGTTCATGCGTGAGCTTTGTGTGTCCAATACGACATATTTTACAAACAATCTCATCATGTCTTGAGTTTAAAAAAATAGTTGGATTTCCTGGTTTCTTAAGGCTGGATTTAAAAAAGTTTATTTTCTGAGCGCTGAACTCAGTCTGTTAAGAATATAGCCTTTTATTAGTGGCTTTAAATCTGACTACCCATCAAGGCATTTGATTTTTAATTTGTAGAACTTCCTAATTATTTAAACTGATCATTACTCCAGTCTCTAGTGTCACACAATCTCTCAAAAAACACTCTAATACAGGCATGTCCAAGCTCGGTCCTGGAGGGCCGGTGTCCTGCAAAGTTTAGTTCCAACCCCAATCAGACACACCTGGGCTAGCTAATCAAGCACTTATTAGGCTTTCTAGAAACATCTGTGCAGGTGTGTTGAGGCAAGTTGGAGCTAAAATCTGCAGGACACCGGCCCTCCAGGACCGAGTTTGGACACCCCTGCTCTAATATGCTGTCAGAAACAACTATTATTCTTATTATTATATAAAGAAAGAAAATTTTGTACTGTTTTTCTTTTGTAATTAATAAAAAGTTCAAATGAATGGCATTGGTTAACTATCTTCACTGTAAGTTTTGAACCTCTTAATGTCAAATACAAGTAGGGTTGTACAATATTGGAAAAAAAACTGACATTGCGTTATTTATTTTTTCTGCTATAGATATATTGCTATATTAACAATTTACCAGATGATTTTATTAGCTCTGTTTGGTAAGAATTCGTCATTTTTACATTGATTGGGAACATTTCGTAGGGGAGGGTATCTTCATAAAATATAATAAACAAACTAAATAAACAAACTGAAAATGAAATAAACGGTGCATTATAGCTTTAAGACTTGAATAATGAAAATCAAACGCGATCAGTTGACTTTAAAGTGAGTAAACCTGTTGCTCTAAAATTATTAACGATTAAATCAATAAAGATAATATTACAATCCTTTAAGTAATTAAATTATTAATGAACAATGTGCATAATTATAAAAATTAAGGCAATTTAATGGTTACATGATTATTAAAGTAATAAAATGCTTTTTACACAGGATAGTGATTCCTCAAAAAATATTTTTGCTGCTTGTTCAAACTACTAACTTAAAATGAGCTCAAACAACACAGTTCCTGAGTCTTTTTTAGGGACAACTTAATTGTTTTATGTCAAATCTTAAAATTTATGTTTGATTTGCATTGAGATGAGATGATGGGATTGTGTGGATCCCAGCATTTTTTACAGTGTTCACGGTGTAAATAATTATATGTGATGAATCTCTAAGCTACAAACATAATACGTTCTTGTGCCCAAAATGGCTTAAATTAACTTGAAATGCTTACCCAATTATACTGCAGATCCTGCAATCTGACAATTGTGGTTTTGCTAATTGGTTATTGATGCTGAAACGATATTTTACGCATTAAAAGTATAAATTTCTTTCAAAATAAAACAAAATATCTGACTCAATCTCATGAGTAAACACATTCTTATTCATTAGCAAATGAACGCATTGAAACATGATTAATTCTACATGACGCATTCTGGACTTCATTCACAAAATGATTTTAATAGTGATTCAAAGGACATGGTGCAAGTCATTGTAAGACATGACTAATTCCCAATGTCCTGTGCCAGAAAACCCTGCTCTGGACCTCTTTTCGAGAATGATACACCCAGCAAAACCACAAGAGGAACATATTTGAGTCATTTGGACCTCTTTTGAATGCTCAGTGAATGTATCATTTTAAACCTACTCGCATGAGTGTTCAAAGACCACTGAATTTGCTAAATATTTCATTCGATTCCCAACATTTGTCCATCAAAAAATCAACAATTATAATCCTCTTAGTCACTGACTATATCTTCCGCATGTAAAAACTCTAATGGCAGATGGCTGCTTCTCACTAAGGGCTGTTTATGCTAAAGAGGGAGGGATTGACACTAATGGGCGGGACTTTCCCCTTCTGATGACATGTACAAAGGGAGAATGTTAATCAAAGTTTTTCTACAGACTGTTTCTATAAAGTGTGATTATAAAAAATTGATTTAATTCATTTTTACCATAAGAGGCTGGCTATATCCACACATTGTTGCCACACAACTGTGATTAAACCCCAAATAAAAGTGATTTTTGCATAATAGGTCCCCTTTAAAACGATATTAATGACTGAAAACCTCAGCAGAAAATCTGATTGGTTGTTGTTATTTTTTCCTGCCTTGCCTTCCAGCATTAGTATTTATTTTCAGTATTTATTTTACTGGAGAGGTGGGGATGAAGATAGTAAAGGCCACGTCTGATCTGATTAGTCAGATTTGGATAAACAAGTTATGCATGCAGCACACAAATGCTTGGATAATAAAATAAAATGAACATAATTTATTCTCTGAAATAAGGATATTGCATATTCTACTACCACGATAACAATATTTTTTCAATATATTGCACATCCCTACTACCAACTGCACAATTGAGACAGTAAAGAATACTCTCATTTTAGGGTTTAACATTAACTCTATATGAATTAGCGCACTGATCATAAATATACGATACATTCATGCAGAACAAAAATATTATCAGCTTATTTTGTTGTCAGTTCTTGATTAAATAGACACTAAATTTGCACATTTTCAAGAACAGAAAACTAGTTTTGACGTTGCATCTCACACGCTAATAATGAGCTGTCAACAGATGACTGATGATCTTCATTTTTTCCATGATTTATTTTTCTATATTACTTAAATGTATTTTATTTGGGAATTTGCCAACATATTTGGAGATAATAAAACCTGTAAATTATCGATCTATAAACTGAAGCTCCCTGAATTGCATCAAATCATATTTAATATTGATCACATTTAACACTCCAAATGTTGAACTGCTGTCTTAAAAGAAATATTGACAGCTTGTTTAGTGAAAAACCATTTCTTTTACTCAATACATTTAATCTCCAAGACATATTGCTATACTTCCCCAAACAGTCCAAATATCAGACCAAACATTTGTCAAAAAGACTTTATGATTTTGTTATGATTTATGATTTTGAAAAAGTAAAAGACAGAAGCTGTGAAACCTTACAAAACAAACATATTTTCAAAATAAACCTCTTCCTCTAATCAGGACAGAGCAGTAACGTTTCTTTAAAGTATACAAATTTATAATTTAAAATATAAGTTCAGTATATATTTTAATTCACCAAATCTTTGTGCGGAAATCAGCAGTTTCTTAGCCCATCATTGAGTCTGCATGTTTGCTTGCGTAAATTAATATTTATTCAGTTTTTTTATTAATTTCACTAATAATATTTTGACATAATGATAGTAATATTAAAATGTTTATATGATTTATTTACAATACAGTTTGTAAAGTAATATTTTCTGTTCTTTAGTAGATATATTATATAAGAAACTTGCTTTGTTTACCAAATAAGTGGATCTTATTGGATTTGCCTTGTAAACATTAAATAAAAATGTACTTTTTATTTCAGACATTAAGTTTGTATTTATGATACCCATAAAATCATTCTGCATAAATCCGCAGATTTTTTGCAATATTCTCAGCAGAAATAGCAAAAAATGTCCACAGATTCTGTCTGGCCCTTGTTGTGATCTATGAACAGTAGAAAGTAAATACAGAAACATAATAATAATGGAATATAAGCCTTAAAAGCACCCCACTAACCATCACGGATTAATTTCAAAGTAAAAATGTGAACGTGAAAACTAACAACAGAAAACATTAAATATTTATTTATTTCAAACATTAAGTTTGTAGTTATGATGCCTATAAAATTATTCTACATAAATCCGCAGATTTTTTGCAATATTCTTTGGAGAAATGGCAAAAAATGTCCGCAGATTCTGTCTGGCCCTATGAACAGTAGAAAGTAAATACAGAAACATAATAACAATGGAAAATCAGCCTTAAAAGCACCTCACTAACCATCACAGATTCATTTCAAAGTAAAAATGTGAACATGAAAACTAATAACAGGTAAAGATGTGTATCAGAACTAGCATTTAAAAAATCATTATATTAAATATATCAAAGTTCAATACTGAAGGTAAAACAATAATATAATCTGATTTAGCTTCTCGCTGAACACAATTATCTAAATCCACAGATCTAAAAATCCACAGATATATTTCATTCTTGTTCCAATTATTAATACACCAGAACGTCAACATTATCAAATCATAATACACATATTTTACAACAGATATCCATCATAAATATATTATGTTATAACTTCTATGAAATATCTCAGCTATATTTTAAAAGTATAAACAGCATTTGGAGATGTGAAGCAGTTCAATTCTTGTTAACAGTCTCTCTCTCTCTGCCCTGTGCTTTACTGTAGGTGTGTGAGTGAAAAGCTTCAGTGAGAGACACATTAACACAGGTGTGTCAGCAATAACTAATTCACACCACCACCGACATTTCGCGTCTGGGCGTCTCGCCATTCTACCTCACAGACAATACACATCTGAACACAGACATTCAATCATGTTCTACATACATTTGAAGAAAGTGGCTAATTTATTCCACGCTCCCCATAATACCGCGTTGCTAAAGCGTGGATGAAGGCTAAAAGGCAATATCGAATATCTTGGGCTTTCATCACATGCATACTGTTACCCATATAGACTTGACACCCGTCTGGACCTCTAAACAAACCTAATAGCAGAATATTTTTGCTATAGCTGACTAATTCAACGTGGAAACGATCAAACGATGACGTATTAATTCGAAAAAATGACATACTGGCTTCAAACACATTGGCAGCGCTACACATACATTGTAGTTGCTTGAGCTGCAGTTTGCCATTATGTATCATAAAACTAGGTTTGTAACTATCATTATGCAGTATTTTGACCATTAAACTGTTTTCCCTTCATCCATATCTTCATCCATCGTGGTGAAAGCGGCACGTCTCTGACACACCCTCCGAAAGTGAATCCGTGCATTGTGTGCATCAGTCTTAAACAACGCATATAGCACCCAAAACAAAGCTTCAGCATCTATATTACATGGATATATCACGCCTTTCATCGTTTAACGCGCCCCTATACGCGTTTGAAGAGAATCCTCTGTAATGCTACATATGCAGCGCTCGCATTTCAATCACATCCACTCTGATTCAGACAATACATGAAAGGGAAAGGCAATTTCTTTCTGCAATCCATACCTGCACATAATTGTTCTCGCAATATTCCGCAACCCTTGAAAGGTTCTGGTAGCTCTCCACAAGGGCTCTTTTTCCAGCTGGGATTTCTTCCTCTAACAACATTTGTAGCTCTGCCATCTTACATCCCTCTGCATTACTCTTCTCCCCCTCTTTCATTGAAACCAGCGGAGCTTCACTCTCCGACAGGAGGTCCCTCGCCTGGCATTGTGGGATTCCCGTTGGCTCCTCTTTTACAGCAGCACGACAATTCTCAGCCCAGCGCTTTACGCACTACTCTGTGATTGGCTGTTTGGTCTAGAGAACCAGCTCTGGACCAATAGGAGGAATACGTTTATGTCAGCGGTGTGAAAAACAACGGCATTCTTACTAGGGTTTGTGGCAAGCCGAAATAGCAATAAATATACTCATTATACACCCAAAATACTCATCGTTAATGTACTTTTATTAGAATCATTGAATTGATTCTTTAATTCAGTTATTACTATTAACAATAAGGTAAATATATAATATAATAGAGAAATATTACTAAAATTAAAAAGTTGTAATTCGAGTATGAATAACAATTGAAGAGCTTTTCAAAGCTATTTATTTTCATGATTGAGTTGGGGCGTCATGGTGGCGCAGTGGGTAGCACAATCGCCTCACAGCAAGGAGGTTGCTGGTTCGAGCCTCAGCTGGAGTTCTTCCAGCGTTCACATGGGTTTCCTTCAGGTGCTCCGGTTTCTCTCACAGTCCTCTCACATGTGAATTAGGTAAGCTAAATTGTCTGTAGTGTTTGTGTGTGAATGAGAATGTATGGGTGTTTCTCAGTGATGGGTTGCAGCTGGAAGGGCATTCGCTGTGTAAAACATATGCTGAATAAGTTGGCGGTTTATTCCGCTGCCCTACTGAAAAAAACAGCTTAAACCAGCCTAGGCTGGTTGCCTGGTTTTAGCTGGTCAACCAGCCTGGTTTTAGAGGGGTTTTGACCATTTCCAGGCTGGTTTCCAGCTATTTCCAGCCTGGTCTTAGCTGGTCAGGCTGAAAAAGGACCAGCTAAATCCAACTAAAACCAGGTTGACCAGCCTGGTTTAAGCTGGACATAGCTGGTTTTGGTTGGTCAAGCTGGTTTTAGCTGGTCATTTTCCAGCCTGACCAGCTAAGACCAGGCTGGAAATAGCTGGAAACCAGCCTGGAAATGGCCAAAACCCCTCTAAAACCAGGCTGGTCAACCAGCTAAAACCAGCCAACCAGCCTAGGCTGGTTTAAGCTGGATTTTTCAGCAGGGTGGGGTGACCCCTGATGAAAGATGATAAAGGGACTAAGCCAAAAAGAAAATGAATGAATGACTTCCAGTTTTCACAAGTATGCAATCACAAAATTCTGCAATTTATTTAGTTTTTTGTAAAAAAAACACACGTAACAGTGCTTAACAATGCTGGTGTGGAATGGTTGCAACAGAATACATCATTGCTCACTCACTTTGGCTTATTCCCTTAAAGTCACCATGAACTGGAAGCTGTGAGCATTATTATTTTTGTATTGTGATGCAGTTCCTAGAGAAACAGAATATTAAATGACACAACAGTGGGCGTGGCTTGTTTTTTCTATTGCGAGCTGAATGGATGTAGTAAAGTAGGCATTTCATTCAGAAAGATCTAGAAAAGGGTTTGGGGTAAATCTCTTTTTTTATTTAATTGGTTTAGAAATAATATTTTGCAGGTTTCACAACTTTTAAATAGTAATGGTCATGTGCTTACCTATTTAGAGTTTCTAGAAAAATTTTCTCTTTATATACCTGTTAAAGAATATATGATGGTAATTAATGGTATTCCCTCAGAGCTTAAGAAATTATTAGAAAATGTTATAGTTCAAAATACAAATTTAGATTTTAGTCTTAAATTGGAAGGTATAAATATAAAAGAAAAAAAATGTAATATTATCTTAGAATGATTTGCCGGATTGTTAATGTTCCTTCAGCTATTGGTTATTGGAGATCACAATGTCAAGATGTTAACTGGAATGAGACTTTAAAGATTTCCAGACGTTTTTGAATAACAAATAATATTAGAGAGGTATCATTTAAAATTGTTCATCAAATTTATCCTGTAAAACAGGTAACTGCAAAATTTTGTGAAGATGTTGATTTAAAATGTGCTTTCTGTAACGATAAAGAAGAGAGTATTGTTCATTTATTTTATGATTGTATTTATACACAATTGTTTCGGTGTGATCTTTTCTTTTTTATTAAGCAGAGTGCGAATATTGCATTGGAATTCAAAGAAAAGGATGTTTTATTTTTTTTTATGAGAATACAGTCGACTTCAAAATTTGGCATATTGTTAATTTGCTCATTATATATGGAATTTTTTTTATTCATAAATGTAAATGGGCCGTGAAAAAAACTAATTTTACTCACTTTAAATTAGAAATAGGTCATTACCTATGCACGATAAAAGAAACAAAAAATGCCAAAGCAAAAAGAACTGTTAATTATTTTAAAGCCTTAAATTTAGTTTTTTTAAATAATTGTATCTTCTTATTTATTATATATATTTTTTTTTTTCTTAAATTGTATTTGTTTGGATGTCAATATAATGTTGTTATTTCCCTTGTATGTTCAGTGTTCTAAAATTGCAATAAAAAAAAATAAATAAATAAATAAATAAATAAATAAATAAAATAAAAAAGGGTTTGGGGAAAGTTATTACAACGTAACAGATTCCTCTTTGTCACCATTTATGTTTGTTATTCCTAAAGTACGTAATCTGACAATTTTAATAAAAAAAATCAGGAAGTGCATTTTCAGATTTCAAGAGTTCCCACTTAGATATGCTTGGCGTATAAAGCAGGTTTGGCATGCTGTCCCGGGAGAGAACCCTGAGCTCGGAGATATTTGAGCCCAGGGCTCCCGCCCGGTCGATAAGCATATCAGGAGATCCGAGATCAGGAAGGTCTCGAGAGCTCCCCCTTTAGAAAAGAGAGGAAAAGGAGGAGATGGGGTGGAAGGGGGGATTCTACCAAACGAAGATAGAAACAGTAGGGAGAAAATGATCCATTTATAGTAAACTAGGATCACTCTGATTGGATTTTTACTGATTACAGATGAGTGGCCAGACGTCAAATGTAAGCAGACGATTCAGCAGTGCCTTAAAACTGTTGCATGTTCACCGGTTCCAGCCTCTTTCTTCCTTGAATGAGTGTGAGTTTGAGCTGCTTCTACAGTAAACTTCAAATCAAAACATTTGCAAATAAATTCAACACAGAGGAACAGAAACATAAACCCCACTGCCAGTGTTTTGGAAGTGCTATTGTCAGAGCAACACATACAGAAAGCAGAAGTCAATGCACAGCTACTATGAAATAAAAACATTGTCAAATATTTCATGCATAAATCAAAACCATGCATGTGTAATTCTAAAAGTGTAAAAGAAAACGTAATGTAATGTTACAACTCCAAAATGTATGCTTAGAGCAGTCAGACACAACATTTACTTTGTCTGTTTGTATACAACTTAAAAATTTATGGTTGGTGTACATACACAAAATGAAGTTTCACCACTGCCTAGCTACAAACACAAAGTCTTGACTATGAGTACGAAGAGAGAGTGACATACACTGTCAAAATTACGAGTATGTTCTGTTTTCTTATATAGTTTTAGAAAATACACACACACATATGGATTTGATTTATTCACGAAATATTTGACAGTGTTTTTAATCCATATGCTATACAGGCATAGAATGCAGCACGGTAATGATTGAAGTTAAATACATTACAGTATAACTCAGCTTGCCATATTCCCACCAGCGTGTGATCTCGACCTGCAGATTTACAATAAAGACTGAAAATATGATTTTTGTTCACTGTAATGGCCATTTTTAATTGAAATTACAATAAAGACATCGAGTTTGCTGTTCGAAGTTAAAGACAACATGTTTTATGGACCACATGTGCATAGATCTAATGCTCGACCGTAGTCATAGTCATATATTATAAAATATAAATAATAATGCGACATTAAAACATGAACAATATCTTAACACTGCTTCTTAACAATTAAACTTAATGTAGCCTATTATTTAAAAGCACAAACGCTCGGTTGCTGTTTAAAGTAGGCTAATAACCAAAAAAGACAACGTATATAATGATTTTAAAATAGGTACATTAATATATTCTGTTATATGTGGTGGATATTTAGAAACTGTAGAAATCCATAGTAAAATTGCTGATGAACGACTACATGCTACCAATCTCAGCGCGAGCGAAAGCCTTTGAATATCTCTCAAATGCATTGTGGGACATGTAGTCTATAGCTGCACTAAATTCTATTGAACGCTATGGAATCCATGCTCTTTGGAAACTACATCACCCCAACTGCGCCTGTTAATACCTAGGGCGCTTTGAAGTATCTTCAGATCGATGAAACACAGGAGGTGGGTTCTTCATTAGAATTTTATGTGCTAAATTGCCTTTTTTCTATTCAGTTGTATTGTTCAGTGACTATAAATTGCAATTTCTTAATACATATCTTAATGTAATTGCCACAAAATTATTTTCTTATTAACGTTGTATGCTTTTTCCATTGACGTATGTTGGTTAATTATTGTGATAAACTGATATTTCTGACACCTGTCAATCAAGATGCAGACCTGTCCATGACATTAAGTGCAATGGAAGATTCCAAATCTACTCAGAAGAGGTTTGAAGCAGCAGTCAAAGTGATTAGAAGTTTACCTGAAGATGGTAATACCGTAATATCATGTATTCAACATCAATACCATGTATATGTATGTGCATGTGTTTCATTTTAATCCTTCTTTCTTCGTTTTCCCATAGGCTCTTATGACCTGTCTGATGATATACTGGTTTTGTTCTACAGTTACTACAAACAGGCTACAGAAGGACCATGTAACACCCTAAAACCAAACTCTTGGGATCCCATTGGTAAAGCTAAATGGTAAATATTAGCCCATATAGAAAAATTTGACATGTTAAGTTGAATCAGTTAAACAACAACAGTTTTATACTTTCTAAAACACATCATTAAGCAGTGCTATTGTGAGAAATTTTAAAGTGATCGACCTTGGTGAAGTAGGGCAGTGCTCATTCTCTCAAACCAAAGTACAGCATTTTAGAATACAGGTGATACAAATAGGGATGCTAATTTTAACAGCATTATTGTTTTTGGTGGAAAGAGAAAGAAAGTGTGAAAAATCTGAGCTGAAAATATATGTTTAAATTCAAAATAAATATATGAGCTGCTATTACAGATAGTTTTGTGTTAGATAATATATGTGCTCCGGGACCACAAAACCATTTTTTATTTGTATGCACAAATTATAGATTTTCATTTGATACCAAACATCATTAATATATTAAGTCAAGATCATGTTCCATGAAGAAATCCTGTAAATTCCCTACTGTAAATATGTACAAAAAATATTTTTGATTTGTAAATAATTTTGCATCGCTAATAACTTAATTGGGACAACTTTAAAAAAAAACTCACCATAGTTGAGAAGCACACACTGATTCTTTATGTCTGTGTTCTGAGTGTTTCAGATGTTCAATGTGTTTTATGATCTGATAAAAGTATTGCTGAGTTCCATGTTCTTGATACAGTGCTCCTTTTGAGATGAAACATTATTCAAATGTAAGGCAAGGCAAGTTTATTTATATAGCACATTTCATACACAGTGGCAATTCAAAGTGCTTTACACAAACAGGAATAAAAGAAACAAGTATAAGAGAAATAAAAACAAATAATAAAAATGGTTAAAAAAAATAAAATAAATAAGCATAAAAACAGATAAAATGTGTTATAAAAGAATGAAAAAGAAAAGAAAGACACAATAGTGTGATCTGTCGGACGTAGCACAGTGCTCATTCAGTAAAGGCACAGCTAAACAGATGTGTTTTCAGTCTTGATTTGAATGTGCCTAATGTTGGAGCACATCTGATCATTTCTGGAAGCTGATTCCAGCAGTGATAATGAAATGTAATAAGTCAAAACTAGTTTTACGGATTTGACCAGTGACCAAATCACCACAGAATCAATTATCCAGAGCACAATTGCTCTCTTTATACAATATTTGCCACAATACACTATTTGAACATTAGAAATAGAGTAAAACAACTACTTATCCCCTCAATGGTGACAGCTTAAAACACAAAAAGTGTTGTTGTTTTTATTGTTGTTGTAAAAATTTACTTAGTTCTTAATAATATCACTATAAGGAATTTTGGCAGAAATAAGAGTCTGGCAGAAATAAGGCCAAACAGGTTGTTAATAAGTAAAGCTGCTGTTTGTGGAGTTGCTTAATGATCCTCTGCTGAAACTTTTGAGAGATTTGATGTGTTTTATTTCGGTTTATTTCAACTATGGCTGTGACTGAAGTCAGTGTTTGTGTTTCTCTTCTCTGTTTCTACATATTAACCGCAGGTGTTCATCATCAGTGCTCAATCATCACTTAATTAACCCCATCATTGTCTCATGAACTCTAAAGCTACGGTCACACTGGGCTTTGTGTGTGCGAAATTCTGTCGTGCGGCGCTGCGAAAAGGGGCGGGATTAAACAAGATGATTAGACATTAAAAAAAGCCAGCGATTGCTCTATATTTAAGCTGCGGTCACACTGGGCTTTTCCTCCCATAGACTTCCATTCATACGCACGCGAATGCGTCAGACCGGAAACGCAAGTTCATGCGTCAAGTTTCGCATGTTGCTGCGGTGCAAAGTTCAAGCTTGGTGAACTCTAACCAGCGAAATCGCATCACTTGACTGCGTGAGACCAATCGAGGATCAAAACAGGACCTCTCTGGACAGAAATTTAAAACATGGAGCAATACCTCACTTTTTGTTTTCGCTAATCATTTTGTTTAATCCCGCCCTTATTCGCAGCGCCGTACGACAGAATTTCGCACACACAAAGCCCAGTGTGACCGCAGCTTAACTCTGCTGTTGAGTAAATTTTACTCAATTAAGAGAGGGACCAAATATTCTCTGAACTGAGTAAATTTTACTCTGAGGATTTTGCTGTGTATGTGTGTGAATGAGTGTGTATGGATGTTTTCCAGAGATTAGTTGCAGATGAAAAAAACATCCACTGCGTAAAACATATGCTGGATAAGTTGGCGGTTCATTCCTCTGTGTCGACCCCAGATTAATAAATGGACTAAGCCGAAAAGAAAATGAATGAATGAATGAAATCTGAGAGTCTTTCGTAGACAGCAATGGAAGACATTTAAAGAACAGAAAAGGAACCAAAACTTTCCATGTGGCTTCAGTGAGTTTAACTGTTGTCATCTGAAGCTCCAAGAACACTTTTTGCACACCATTTTATATCTCTCTGTGTGCATTTAATTAATAACAGGATTTTCATATTTTGGGTGAACTAATCCTTTAACAGCTTTTGAATTTCACAACAGACAAACGGCACAATCAGGAAGATAATAAATCGTAATCAAGCAGTGCCTTGACATTTATAGCAAAAATCAAGACATGTATATGAACTCAGACACCTATTCTTTGCAGGGAGGCATGGAAAGACTTGGGAAACATGTCAAAGGATCAAGCCATGACACAATACGTTCAGGAAATACAACTGGTTGGTAGAGTTTGCGATGAAGCTCTCAAATTTGAGCAATCTAAATGAAATCATGAACAACCAAATGTTTCATCGCAGATAATAGAAACCCTTCCGGTCACAGATAGGATGGCAGAATTATTGGATGCTCTCGACCCATTTTACGAGATTGTGGAAGATGATGATGATGATGATGATGATGGAGTCAGTAAAGCAGCACCATTATTCACAGGTACTGTTCTTAAAACTATAAATTTATAAGCCAAATGTTTCTGCCTAATTTGAGCCTTTTTATAATCAACATTTGATTCTAATCTTGAAACAGGAAGCATTAATGCTGAAAAAGATGCTGAGAGAGATGAAGAAGGGGAAAGTGAAAGTAAGGAGGGAAATCTAGAAAATTACATGGAGTTGGTGGAAAAAGGTAAAGGTACAACAAAAGCTTTTTTCTTTTACAGTGTATCCGGAAAGTCTTCATAGCGCTTTACTTTTTCCAATTTTATGCTACAGCCTTATTCCAAAATGGAATAATTTCATTTATGTCCTGAACATTCAACACACAATACCCCATAATGACAATGTGAAAAAAGATTTTTTGAAATTGTTGCAAATTTATTAAAAATTAAAAACCTAAAAAATCACATAAGTATTCACAGCATTTGCCGTGAAGCTCTAAATTGAGCTCAGGTACATTCTGTTTCCACTGATCATTCTTCAGATGTTTCAGCAGCTTAATTGGAGTTCACCTGTGGTAAATTCAGTTGATTGGACATGATTTGAAAAGGCATACACCTGTCTATATAAGGTCCCAGGGTTGACAGTGCATGTCAAAGCACAAACCAAGCATGAAGACAAAGGAATTGTCTGTAGACCTCTGAGACATTGTCTCAAGCCCAAGGCTGTGGAAGGTAAAAAAAAAAGCAGAAACATTTCTGCTGCTCTGAAAGTTCCAGTGAGCACAGTGGCCTCCATCATCCGTAAGTGGAAGATGTTTGGAACCACCAGGACTCTTCCTAGAGCTGACCGGCCATCTAAGCCGAGTGATCGGGAGAAAAGGGCCTTAGCCTGGGAGATGATCAATAACCCGATGGCCTTTAACCCGTTCTTCTGTGGAGAGAGGAGAACCTTACAGAAGGACAACCATTCTATGCAGCAATCCACCAATCGGGTATGGTAGAGTGGCCAGACGGATGTTTTGACGGGCCACTCCCCACCTGGAATTTGCCAAAAGGCATCTGAAGGACTCTCAGACCATAAAAAAAAAACAAAATTCTCTGGTCTGATGGGACAAAAAGTGCTTTTGGAGAAATTCGAAATCCTATTGAACATCTCTGAAAATGGTTGTACACCGTCGCTTCCCATCCAACCTGATACAGCTTGAGAGGTACTGCAAAGAGGAATGGGCAAAAATTCCCAAAGACAGGTGTGCCAAGCTTGGGGCATCATATTCAAGAAGACTTGAGGCTGTAATTGCTGCCAAAGGTGCCTCAACAAAGTATTGAGCAAAGGCTGTGAATACTGATGTACATGTGATTTTTCAGGTTTTGAATTTTTAATAAATTTGCAACAATTTCAAAAAATCTTTTCACACATTGTCATTATGGGGTATTGTGTGTAGAATTTTGTGGAAATAAATGAATTTAATCCATTTTGGAATAAGGCTGTAACATGAATTAGTGAAGCGCTATGAATCCTTTCCGGATGCACTGTATATTGCGAAGTCAGCAAGACAGAATGTAAGTAATTGTTATAATGTATTTAAATGATTCATGTCTTTTGTTTTATTCTGCAGACTTGAGCTCCATTACTGGAGAGAACAGTAGTTTGCCGGTGTTTAATAGAAGTGAGGAGAACAGCATCTCCTCTTTGACTGGCACTCACAGCTCTCTGAACACTGCGGACGATGAGGAGGAACTGGTTTATGGTATATCTTATGTTTGTTTTTTCCACTTTTGTAGCCATGCCTAAATTATACTGTATTGCCCAACTGCTAGTTATGGCTGTACAAACAAAACCATTGTGGTCTTATGTTTTGATTTGAAAACATTTTGCTATTGTGTAATGAGATTTCTCTGACAGTTTACGTAAACAACATATCTGTTGTAATTTGTGTGTTTGTAAATCAGTATTTGATCATGTAATTGTTACCAAATGTCATGCAGATGGCTCAGAAGACGAGATGGACAGTGACTCAATGGATAAACCAGCAACGCCAGAGAAGGTACAGTTTCTGTTTATTTTTTGTATTCTTTCATTGACTATTTTGCACCTCAAAATCAAATAATAGAAGTTAAATTGTAACTAATTCAGTCGTAATTATTGTAATTAAATAATTTAATTTTCCATTGTTGTGACTTTTGTACTGATTTAACTTAACACCAGTGGTGTAAAGTAACAAATTAATTACAAATACTCAAACTACTGTAATTGAGTCGTGTTTCTCAGAAATTGTAATTTACTAAGTAGTTTTATAAATGTGTACTTTTACTTTCCCTTGAGTACATTTTTAGTGCTGTATCGGTACTTTACTCCACTACTTTCATTTAACCTGCAGTCACTACTTTATTTTTGTCTGTCTATGGGGATTAGAAAAATCAGTCCTGTGATTCCTGTCCAATCAAATCACACATAGAGGGTAAATCGCATCATAATGAACTACCTCAAGATATGGGTGATTTATAATTGCAGCAAACTGTTTGGAAGCATTAAAAGAACATGTCTAAAATCTTTACATGCTTTGACCCAGAGACTATTAAATGATGACCGAAATGGCCTTAAACACCCAGCACCTCAACATTGTGGAGACGTTGCATTTTGTTTATAAATGAAAATTATTTTGACGTCAGAACTCAACGTCAGGACAACATCAATGTCCAACATCCAACCTAAAATCAACCAAATATCAACGGTTAATGATGTTACAGCTTGATGTTGTGTGGACGTTACCACTATGATGTCTATCAGATTTTGGTTGCCACACCTGACAAATAAATGTCAGTATTTGACGTCAATATGATTTAAGATCTTGGCTCGACTTTGGATTTTGGTCACTTTCCAACACAACCTAAAATCAACCAAATATCAATGTCATGTGACGTTGTTATTGATGATCAAAATAATGTTGCCCTTAGACACTGGCTAGACATTGAGTTTTGGTCACCTGATGTCACGACGTAAACCTAACTTAATGTTAACACCTGCTGGGCAATAACTAAATGCAGTACAGAATGTTACGTTTACACACATCAACAAATTACATGGAAAAGCATCAGCTTTTCACAGCGTAAAACTCACTACTCATTACTCTTGAGTACTTATAAAAGGTCTACTTTTTACTCATACTTTGAGTAATATTTACAACAGATACTTTTACTCTACTTACACTACATTTTTAGGCAAGTAATGGTACTTTTACTTAAGTATGATTTTATTGTATAAAATGTTATTTAAACAATTTTTAAAAATATATTATGACTAAATTTACAGTAAATACAAAAATATAGAATTAAAAAAATATATTAACGTAATTTAATTATTTGTGTTAATGATACTACTAATTTTACAAATAAAAAAAAAACGTTTCTATTGTAATATATTTAAAAATTATATTTATTTATGCTATGCCCAAGTTGAATATCCTGCAACTATTATTCCAATCTTTATTGTGACACATAAGGGCCAAGAAACATGAAGACAACGATTGGCTCTAGATCAGCGTTGGGCAAACTTCAGTTCAGCTAGCTGGTTTGGTGTGTTTCGCTTATTAGGAGCAAGGTTCAAAATATAAAATTGGCCATCGGCCAGAGTGCAAACTGATTGCTAATTCAGCAATGAATTAGAGTGCGAGATCAAAAACTGACGTAATTCAAGTCAAAAGGGAACGCAAAGAAGGCTATTTTGCTGCATTTCTCAAATATTTGCAAAAGATATAGATTATTAGATTATCAAATATATTTGCACAAGCAAATCTTTCCGTGGTGAGTGATAAGTGCTGTGATGATGATAATACACGCTACTTTGCTTTACGCTTTGTCGGTGCGTGTCTCATGCTCCAATTTCTCTTAGTGGAATGAGAAAACATGTTACTGTCCCCTGCGGTTGCTGAAAGACACATCCTCTCACTCAGGTGCAAAACATGAGCTTTTGGTTCAGTCTGCTGTCGTCCGTTTGGTGTGTTTACGCGCAGCTTTTTAGTCCAGATGCAGACTATGCAAGCCTCCTAACAGTTGTATTTCATCAGCACTAGATGTTTGGCATCGGCTTGGTGTGTCTCGGCCATAAAATCCAGATTTGGTGCCTGAGAAACATTTCTTATTATTATAAGCTTAAGCAACATTTATGCTGTTTAATAACTTTTCAAAAAATGTACAAAGGAACAGTGGTTATTTGAAATATAGCAATGTTTTGTATTAATGATAGTCTTCTTTTCTGCATTTTTGCAGAATGAATACATAATTGTTTTAAAGGGAGGTATTGTGCAATTTCTGCATTCAGAGTAGAAAGAGGTTATTATTAAATGGATTATTATGCAAATAGATGTCTTGGCTAAATCAAGGTTAAATTTGGGAAAATCTAATAGATGATTAACAGTAATCCAAAACTAACCTAATCATCAAATTGACAGATTAGACACATGCATAATCATTCATCATTCATTCCTGTCTATTTGATGCCTAGTGTATCTCTGTACTGTTGTTAGATGTATTTTAGATTATCAATGACAGCCCAAATCTAGCCTAAGACATGTATGTTTAGCCAAGATGTCTATGTTTAGATGTCTTTTAGACATTTATTAGACTTCTTTTGAAGACAATCAATGCAAGCTGGGCACAGTCACACAATGCTGATCTTGATAACTTTGACAATTATAAAGAATAGAGTATAACAATAATAATTTGCAAAATTTTATGTATTACGAGCTAAGCAATTGTTAGATTTAATCACATTGGTAGCGCAATGTATAAGTAACGTCTTCCAAAAGTGTTCATATGGCATTTTCAGATAATTAATTTCCAAATGTTATTTGGGTCAAAATTCTGAGATGTATAACCTGTGATTTAGAAGTACAGTATCCACATCAATTACAGCGAGAGACAGCCACACAAACACTGGAAAAAATGGTGGGTTCCACACAATCGATTTGTGTTGGGACAAAATGAAGGAATTAAGTTAACTTAATAGTATTTACAAATTTAAGTGGATTTAACCAAGCGGCAACCTCCCTCTCTCCCTTGGGAAGCCAATACGGAAGTAACTGAAACTGCAATTCATCAAAATTCCGCTAGTCCTGGCTCCATAATAGAGCCAATTGCAATTGAGCCCACTGTTAGAATGTCCAACTTTACAGCAGAAAAAAAGGTGTTTACAGCCTGGTACAAAGAACGATTTGGGTTCATATAGCTATTATTACCCTTCATGACAACTGTGAGGGGGTGAATTTTTTTATAACTCATCCATTTCCTTTATATTAGGTTATATTAAGTCTGCATAATTAAGGGCGTGGCCACTTGAGTGACAGCTAGGTCTCGCTGGTCGCCGTCACTTCACCTCAGCTGAATCCGGCAGATTAGCCACTGATCTCAGCATATTCATCGTAGTTTTGTGTTGTTTTATGTGGCTTTACACAGTCAGCTGCCTTTTGGACTTATTTATTACAATTATCAGATGATATGGGATGCTGTGGGCATTTAATTGTGCTCACAAACCATTCACGTGGCCTCTGTTTCCCATGTGAGTAAAGTTATATACTTCAATACCATCTTTATAAATGTATTTGTTTTATTTAGGATCATTTATCATTAATATATATTTTTAGACCCGTAAAGCACTCCAGAATGTGACAGATTGATTAGCTGTAGGCTCTAGAACAGTCATCTGAAGCGTTGTCATACAGAATTATGCTGGATTTTATCAATAGTCCTGCATTTACTAACACACACTACATCTGAAGTGTTTGGAAGTAATTCGCGTTTTCCTCCTGTAGAAAAACGTCATAAGAACAATGTTTAGTGGCTCAATGTATTACTACAGAGTTTTTAAAAGTCTAAACACTTTATTGATATAGTATACAGCCAAGCACATGTGGTCAGAACACAAACGAGTCGCAGGTAATAAAGTATCAGGCGTTTATCTCAAAGTAAAGTCTGTCTGCCAGGTCTAAGCAAAGTGTCAGCAGGTGTCTGTAGCTCCGCCCACTCTCCGCCTCTTTGCCCTTGTTTGGTATCCCGCCGGGGGTGCGATGACGCGCGAACAAAATGGCGACGGTTGGCCGCGCCTACTTGTAGCTTCTTTTGCAGTGTTCAGAAACCTATGGGTGACATCAGGGATACTACGTCCATATATTTTACAGTCTATGGATTTAACATGAAACACTTAAGTTGTCCAAAAAAAAACTCAAGAATTTTGTTTTTTCAGCTCATTTTACATGAATAGCTTGAACTAATATCCAAACAACATTTTTGCAGTTTACATTAGATTCATAAACGCTGAAGATATGCACCAGCGCACAAGACTTAATCATTCTGCAAAAAAACTGCAACTGCGGGTTTCAAACAGAGATGGAGACAAAGAGGCCAAACTTACTTCTACTTACTTCAGCTTTAACAACTTTAGTTCAATCGAGTTCATACAAGCCCTCGAAACAGCAATCATTAATGTGATTTATGAGCTGAGCTGACCTCACAGTATCCATCATGCTAATAGAGCACTTCATCATCGGAGATTTTGGAAATGTTTAGCGATTCTTGCCAATAAACAAATTACGACTTGTAATTTTTGGATTACGTGACTTTAACCATAATCCACTGATAGTCAGCACAAGGATAGCCTAGTGACATTTCTCACGAAGTAAAAGAGGAAGAAAAGTATTTGTTTGCCATGTCATGTCAGAGCAGTATAAATGGGAGTATGTGATGCTCTCCCTAGGGTTCAGGAGTTCCCAGCGTGCATTTGGCAGACGCGAGTGTGGTTGGAGCCAACATGGAACATGGGGGAAACAGAGAGCCTCAGTGTGGGAGTCAGGATGGAAAACCACAGGGACTTCCACCCTCCGTCCCCCACCCGCCGACACTTGGAACACTCCGAAATGACAGAATATCAGCATGCAGTGGAAGAGGTTGGGCTTGAGTTACTGTCTGAATAAGTCTTGAGCACCATGACGTCAGCAAGCAATAATGTGATCAACTAGCCAATTTTCCACCAGCATTTGTATAAACTTACAAATGTGAGCAATTTAGTACCATACAGTTCTTCTTCTCAGAAATAACTTCCTAATAAGGCAAGAGTCTGTTAATATCTCATTGAAAGAGATATTTAAAGGGCTAGTGAGATTAATAATATAAAAAGCCACAACTTAAATATTTAAGTTATGTTCAGTAAAACCTCACATACAGTGGGTGAAATAAGTATTTTACACGTCACTATTTTTCTCAGAAAACTTATTTCTAAAGGTGCTGTTGACTTGAAATTTTCACCAGATGTTGATAACAAAAAAAATCCATATATTAAAAGAAAACAAATCTAATTAGTTTACAAGTTATGTGTAATAAAATTAATTGACAAAGGAAGAAGTATTAAACACATGAAGAAAGAGAGGTGTAGAAAGGCAGAAAAAGCCCAGACAGCAGATGAAATCTCTCATTAGTTCTTCTGCAACCCTCTGCCCTTCATCAGTGTAATTTAATATTCGCTGCTTCAATCCAACATCTACATTAGCAGGAGGATGAAGATGAAACCAGGGTGGACATTTCAGCTAGACAATGATCCAAAACACAGCCAAGGAAATGCTCAAATGGTTTCAGAAAAAGAAAAGCAAGCTGTAGAATGGCCCAACCAATCACCTGACTTGAATCCAATAAAAAATACAAAATAAAAATAAGATTTGGATAGACGAGACTGAGAGAACTATCAAGATTTTTACACTCTGTTGAAGCCTGTGAAAAAAAGCTTGCCATGTACGACTTGAGACACAGAGAGGAGTTGATTACGACAACAGGGTCCGGCGAATAACGGTTCCAGAAAGCGAGTAAGACAGAAAAAGAAGCCACAAAATAAAATAAACAAGTAAATAACAGGGTGAGAATGTGGTAAAACCTGAAACCTGGTAAAAATCAGGCGAGGGCTTTTGTTTTTCTGGATTGCTTTCTGTCAGTTGGGTTTAAGGAAGTGGGTGGCAATTGCTGCTTTTGAAAACACTATTGGTTGGATTTAGGGAGGAGAAGGGCTGGTCTGTCGGTCAGTCAATAGCGGCCTCTGGTGAATTTACGCAAGAAGAGCAGGCGTGAATGGCACTCACGAGAAATTTGAGATCTGAAAAAGCGTACACAGTGGTCTCTGATGGATTCGTGAAAACAAAAACTGCTAAAAAATTTACCTCCTGGGATGTATTTGACGCTCTCCAGAAATGTATATAGGGGTACCTTTTCCAATCCAGGCTCATTCTGAAAACGTACCTCTAGACCTTGAAATACATCCCAGGAGCTACTTTTTTTGCAGTTTTTGTTTTTGCGAATCCATGAGAGGCCGCTGTGTACACTTTTTGAGATCTCAAATTTCTCTCGCGAGTGACATTCGCGTCTACTGTCCTAGCATAAACCCAACAAAGGCCACTGTTGACTGACTGACTGACTGACTGACTGATTGACTGACTGACGGAGTGACCGACCAATTGACTGACTCACCCTCCTTGTTCCCTAAATCCAACCAATTTTACTGATTGACCCGCCCACCCACTTTCCTAAACCCAACCAACGATTTTCAAAAGCAATCCAGAAAAAGAAAAGCCCTCGTCTGATTTTTACCCCGTTTTCAGATTTTACCACATTCTCACCCTGTTATTTACTTGTCTATTTTATTTTTTGGATTCTGTTTTTGTCTTACCTGCTTTCTTGAACCGTTCTTCACCGGACTCGAACCCTGTCGTCATGGTCAACTCCTCTCTGTGTCTCAAGTCTGCCGACATACATAACAATCTAACGGGACAAACTGGTTACAGCAGGAAAGCTGTCCATACAGAGGTAAGCGGTTAGCTGGTAAGCGCGAAAAGTAATGGCGTCATACCGCCCCTTAGCGTTATACATAATTTGCGGTTTACAGAAATGTATATAGGACTACGTTTTCAGAATGAGCCTATGTCGACATTTTCAGAATGAGCCTGGATTGTTATTAATAGTTATTAAGGCAGGTTTAGGTATTTAGATTAGAGATGTAGAATAAGATCATGCAGAATATGTGCCTAAAAGCAATATTAAAAGCCAATATCTTACTAAAAAGCAGATAATAAGCAGTTAATATTAAGAAATTTAAGAACTCTTAAATTTAAGAGTCACGGTCATCTTTGACCTGATGATAGAACGTAATATTTTATTAGTTATTTTGTTAGATACTAGTATTCAGCTTAAAATATGCGTGCAATCAAAATGTTCAATGTTTATTTTGCTAGCTCACAGTGATTTCACACGGTTTCATCTAAAAATTAAGGTTTGATCTGAGTCTGGGAATTCTTTTGAGTATAAATGGACTGATTGATTAATATTTCATCTACTCTCAAGCCTTCTGTCAATGGGAACCAACCTAAACAAACATAACTTTTCAGAGCACGGTTGCCAAGGAGATGGTGGTCAGCTCGGGGAGACAGCAGACAGAATGGACAAACAGGCCTTCAACACACAGATCACCACCATATTGTCGGAGCTGGAGGACAACATGCAGGATGTGCTGCGCAGACTGACCACACTGGAACAGCTTACAGCATCACAAGTATGACCAGCACCCAAATATTTCACACAGTTCCTTCTCATCATACATATTTATGATTAAGGATTCTTTGATGAATAATGATAAAATTCAAATTATGGTAAAACTTTAGTTAATGGCATCATTTATGCCACACTGTAAAACCCAAAAAGTTTGAGGAAATTTGAGGAAATCGATTGCAACAAACCATTTAAGTTCAAAAACTAATCCTAATGAGTACTGTGAACTTACTCCATTTGAGTAAATGAAGCTATTTGAGCACAGTAAAACCCAATAAATAAAGAGAACTTAAACCAACTGAGTACTCTAAAATCCAATAAGTTAAGGCAACTCAAACCATTTGAGGAAACCGATTGCTACAAACCATTTGAGTTAACCATTTGAAAATAATCTATATGAGCACTGTGAACTTACTCCATTTAAGTTGAAGTAATGAGGTATTTAATTAACTCATTACCTTCAACACTAAGTTCAAAACTCTTTTCAAATGAGTAGAATTAACTTAATAACTTTCATTCAATTGTGAAATTGTGAGTGCTAGGCCGTGGCTAGGGTCTTCTGAGTGGTTGATAAGGTGTTGCTAGGCAGTTGCTATGGTGTTTTGAGTGGTTGCTAAGGCATTGCTAGGCAGTTGCTAAGGTGTTCTGAGTGCTTGCTAGGCAGTTGCTAGTGTGTTCTGAGTGGCTACAAAGGCATTGCTAGGTGGTTGCTAGGGTGTTCTAAGTCATTGCTAAGGCATTGCTAGACCATTGCTGAAGTGTTTTGGGTGGTTGCTAGGCGGTTGCTAGGGTGTTCTAGGTGGTTACTATGGTGTTTCTAGATGATTACTAAGGTGTTCTGAGTGGTTGCTAGGCAGTTGCTAACATAAATTACCATGTTTCCAGCTTAAATTAGCATGTCGTTAGGATGTTTCTAGTATAAACTAGCATGCCGTTAGCATGAATTTAGCATGAATTAGCATGTTGGCTAGTATGATTAGTATGTTTGTTAGTATGCTTCCAGTATGGGTTGGTATATTTTTAGTATGAATTAGCATGTTGCTAGTATGATTAGTATGTTTCTGGTATGGAGTAGTGTATTGTTAGTATGGATTGGTATGTTGTTAGTATGTCCAATGTAAAGTCAAAGGCAGTTTTTTACAATGGAAGTCTATGATACTGTTGCTTAGGGTGTCGTAAGTGGTTTCTAGGGTGTGGCTAGTTAAAAGGTCATTAGTGTTTGGCAGATTGGTAGTCTGAGTTAAATGAGCATAACCTTAAGTCTCTATGATAGTCTGTCGGAAAGTTATGATTTTCTCAAGCCACCATAAATATGATATATTGAATAATAGGATATTCTTTATATTTTATTTAATTTTATATATATATATACATAGATTTTTTTTTACTACTGTTACTACTATCTATTGAGTGTGCTGTTTTTATTATATATGTATGTTACTTTTTTTTGTAACTCTATAAATGCTTTAACAATACATTTGTAACATTTGTCATGCCTATAAAGCAACTTTGAATTTAAATTTGAATTTGAGAAAGCAAGAGAAAGAAAAAAACACACCACACACACTACCATAGATATATACATTAGATGTCGCCTACCCTGTTTTCTATTGGAAGGAATGCGTCAATAGAGCCTCCATTTTAAGACAGGGTAGTGCTCCTTTGAAATTATTTCGGGATAAGACGAGTATTTAGTGCAAGTTGGTGCTACTTTGCCTTATGGCCAGTGCAGTAGTTGACTATTATCATCAATAACGCTACTTGTGGAGCACAAAAGTTCTAACATATAAAAACATAAACGAATTCTTCCCTATGAAATGTTTTGCCTTTGTGCTTTGTTTTCGTTGTTTGCTCGTTACTACACACGTACACAGCGCAAAAAGTCCAGCGTCTTCACGTTGTCACACTGTCTTGACTAGTGTGGTTGAATGACATTTGTGCTGGGAGCACTGTACTAATGTGGCGGCGCTATTGACGCATGTTCAGGGTCCGTATGCTATATCTAGTGTATATATCTATGACACACTACAACCAAAGTCCCTTCAAGGCAAGTCATTTCACTCACCGGCCATCTTTGAAAGCCTCTCGGGCAGTATGCTCGAGCATTCTGTTTGAATGGGGAAACATCAAATTCTCCAAAACTACTTGCCAAGCTTCCGATTACATTACATATTACGAATAACCAGTAAAATTAAACAACTGTCTATATAGTTTGATTTCTAAATGTTCGTATCACACAAAATCTGCAGAAACTGACGTCTGGACCGAGCCCCTCCCCCAGAGAATTGTCATTCTATAGTGATCGCTGATTGGCTCCTGTACTAGAAGGCGGGCTTTATTTGCCATTTAGCGATCGCTGATGGGCTCCTGTACTAGAAGGCGGGCTTTATTCGCCATATAGTGATCGCTGATTGGCTTCTGTACTAGAAGGCGGGCTTTATTCGCCATATAGCGATCGCTGATGGGCTTCTGTACTAGAAGGCGGGCTTTATTCGCCATATAGTGATCACTGATTGGCTCCTGTACTAGAAGGCGGGCTTTATTCGCCATAAAGCGATCGCTGATGGGCTTCCATATTAGAAGGCGGTGCTTTAATCGCCATATTGACTGTTACACTTTTCCCCATTCAAAAGTATTCGAGTGACATGCGTTGTGTATTCTATAGCATTTGCTACAAGTAATCGTAACAATATTTATTATGAATACATAAATGCACACATATGTTCATATATTTACATTTACATTTAGTCATTTAGCAGACGCTTTTATCCAAAGCGACTTACAAATCAGGACAAGGAAGCAATTTACACACCTATAAGAGCAGCAGTGAACAAGTGCTATAGACAAGTTTCAGGTGTGTAAAGTCTAAGAACCAAAGCATTAGTAATGTTTTTTTTTTGTTTTGTTTTTTAGAGAGAGTACAGTTAGTGGTATAGCCAGAGAGGCAGTTACAGATTAGGAAGGAAAGTGGAGACTAAATAGTTGAGTTTTTAGTTGTTTCTTGAAGACAGCAAGTGACTCTGCTGTTCTGATGTAGTTAGGGAGTTCATTCCACCAACTGGGCAGATTGAATGCGAGAGTTTGGGAAAGTGATTTCTTCCCTCTTAGGGATGGAACCACGAGGCGACGTTCATTCACAGAACGCAAGTTTCTGGAGGGCACATAAATCTGCAGAAGTGAGAGCAGATAAGAAGGAGCAAAGCCAGAGGTCACTTTGTAAGCAAACATCAGAGCTTTGAATTTGATGCGAGCAGCAACTGGCAGCCAGTGCAAACGGGTGAGTAGCGGAGTGACATGTGCTCTTTTGGGTTCATCAAAGACCACTCGTGCTGCTGCGTTCTGAAGCAGCTGAAGAGGTTTGATAGAATTAGCTGGAAGAAAATATTTATTTGTATTTACATATGAAATATATGTATGATACAAATGATATATAAACGAAATATGTACGGAACGAAATCGTTTTGTATAGTTTTGTTTCTATGTATGTGTGTGTATCACATATACATGATAAATGCATATATAGTACACACATATGTCAAAACAAACTTTTATTTTGGATGCGATTAATCAGGATTAATCCTAAACAATCGTGTGAATGAATTGTGTAATTTAAATGCTTGTTTTGTTTCAGGCTGAAATCTCTCCTTCCAAAACCGGGCTCTCCGACAAACCAAACAAGGTCTGGTGATGAAGTACATGGAATTCCATTGTCTAAAAAATTGCTTCATAAAAACAAAATCAATTAACGGTTTCTTTATTTATCCCATTGTTTAGAGGCTGTCGTGGTGGCCTTTAAACTCGTCCCCCTTCACTGCAGTGCTTACAGTTCTCTGGCCGTTTGCTGTTCATTTTCTGGTGCAGTTTTACTTACAGAGGAGGAGGAGGAGGTAAGTGTTGCTTTGTGTAGTGTAAACTACAATTTTTTTAATGTCAATGAAAGTATTAATTTTCAAATGTTTGATCTGAATCCTTTTCTGTATTGAAAGTGAACAGTTAATGCTGAATGACACTATATGTTTGCATCTTTCTGCAGGGTTCTGGGTTCTGGAAATCCTTGAGAATGCTTGAATTGTAATCTAGTTTATTCAAAGTTTGAAAAGTGCTTATATTTTAGATGAAGCCCTTGAAAATATAATTGTGTTGCTTTCATAATAATGTGTTGCTAAATAGGTAATAATAATCAGCTATTTAAAGGAGACCTATTATACCCCTTTTTAAAAGATGTCAAATATCCCTAGAGCAGTGTTTCCCAACCCTGTTCCTGGAGGCACACCAACAGTACATATTTTGGATGTCTCCATTATCTCACTCATTAACTTCAGGTTTTGGAGTCTCTTCTGATGTTATGATAATATGATTCAGGTGTGTTTGATTAGGGAGAGGTTGAAAATGTGGACCGTTGGTGTGCCTTTAGGAACAGGGTTGGGAAACACTGCCCTAGAGTGTGTATGAGAAGTTTCAGCTCAAAATTTCTCACAGATAATGTTTTTATAACTCTTTGAATCTGCCCCTTTTAGGCTTTGATCCAAATTGTGCCGTCTTGGTAACTGGTGCGTTAAATTCAAATTAGATTGTGCTCACAGCACTCTTTTCAAAAGAGGGCGGAGCTACTAATGCCTGTGTGTCAGCATAATGGCAGAGTTACAAACAGGACTAACGAAAATCTGAAAATGTCAAAAGATGTGCTAATGCTGCGTTCACACCAGACGCGGAAGAAGCATCAAGCGCGAGTGATTTACATGTTAAATCAATGCAAAGACGCAAATAGACATCCTGTGGCGTGATTGACTCGCTCGAGTTGAAAAATCTGAACTTCAATGGACATTCGCGCTGTGTTAACCAATCAGGAGCTTGCTCTTGAAGGGGAGTGATTATGATGTAGCGCCTGTTGTTAGTGTCCGGGCGGAAATCCTCCTGCTGGCACCGGACAACAGTTCATCAAACTGGGCTTGGCTCAGTCGAAAGCTTCCATCATCCATCATCCAGGTTAAGTTTCTGGAGGAGTTTATGAACTCACAGGGCTGGGTGCACCTCAGAATGCATCTAGTAGAGTCAGGCACGGCTCCAAATGAATCAATACTGTTCTTCAATCTTCCTAAAGCACAGCTATTCTCTCAATACAATTCATGTTAGCCATTTAGCAACGAAGCTAGAGTCACTGGGCAGAAAGAACCCCGCTTATGACACGAATTCGCATCTGTTGTGAAGTGAATTTGACACGCGAATGAAGCAGATTTGACACGCGAATGAAGCGAGTAAACTCAAAATGTTCTAGCACCTATTTACACGCGAATAGCGCAATTTATCCACATGTATCGCATCTGGTGTGAACACAGTATAAAACTCCACATTTAGAATCCTCTTAGTTGATGACATTACCTTTGGCCGGTGCAAAATCCTAATGGCGGACGGCTGCTTCTCACTCAGGACTGATCAAACCGAAATCGGTGAGAGCGTCAAAGTAGCTGGAGGTCTTTCATTTTCAATGGGGTCAGCGGCGAGGAGCGGCACAACGTGGTGTGTCTTTGCTGGTGTGGGCATCAAGAAAAGTTGAAATCAAGTCAACTTTATGATAATGACCTATGACAGTGGCAACTAGTCGAAATGTAGACATCAACCGCTTGAGAGGAGTCCAGAGAACACAGGCCTGTGAACTTTAAAGGGCACATAGTTTACCTCTTTTTTATGATTTAATATTAATATTATGGTTCTTCTGAGTGTGCCAGTTTAGGTTCAGTTTAAAACACAATTCAGATTTTTTTATTATAATGTGTTAAAAAGTGTCATGTTGGGGGCGTGTCCACAGTTCGCTGATTTAGGGGTGTGTTGCTTCACATGTAGACTAGTTTCGGCTTCCCGCCCAACGTAACAAGGGGGCAGGGCTATGAGCTCACCCGCTCTGTGTTTGCAACACAGACAGGCAGACTGAAAGGAGGAGAGCCTTCTGTCGTACATGTACGACTCTGACACAGACCAAGCAGAGAGTACAAAATCATTTGTGTCTTTGTACAGTTTTACAGCCAACTGTGTGCTAGTTTCAAGTGCCGAGCTTGTACACAGAAACTAATAACCTCGCACACTGAATTAACTTTGACTGAGGCACCGGATGCGCTGCTCGAAGCCGCGACACGGCACACCAGACACTCTCTGTGGTGCGGCAGATACATAAAGTGTCCCGAATCGTCGCGCCACGCATTTTTGAATTCTAAACATAGGTTTCTGCAGCGGTCCGCGTCGCCCAGCCGTCGACTTGAGTGTACCCTGATATAAACCGATGTTTAGAATTCTAAAACGCATGCTAGTTAAGATCACAGGGAGCTTCTGGGATCGCAAGAAATGCAAACGGCTGAAGTATAAGGTAGACTCAATGAGAAGTACACATGTTTGCAAACCTACCTAAAGATACAACCAATAATTCCGATTAGAGTGATAATGTGGAGAATATTGCTCTTGTGTTGAGCCCAATGAGCCTTGCATCTAAAGTAGAGCTAGCGTGTTCCTTTAGTGATATTGCTTCGACTCACGCTGAAAATGGCGGACGTGAATCAACAAACTGAGGATATGATGACGCGCCTGTCAATCAATATTGGTGGGCGGGGGGACCGCTCTCCTACGTCAGGTAGCGGTCGATTTGAAAACCGCTCCAATTAAGTTCCTTTTAAGTTCCGACCTCTAGTTGTTCTCAAGGGTTGGATTATTGCGGTTGCCAAATATCCAATTATTTTATTGTTTTCTTACAGTGACATACATAAAAAAGTCACTGGCGAGTTGATGTGCGTTAGCGTTTTATTATATATATATATATAGTTGAAGTCAGATTTATTAGCCCCCTTTAATTTTTATTTTATTTTTTTGTTAAACATTTAAATATTTCCCAAATGATGTTTAACAGAGCACGGAAATTTTCACAGTATGTCTGATAATATTTTTTCTTCTGTAGAAAGTCATGTTTGTTTTTAATTTTTTAAAAACCATTTTAGGGACAAAATTATTAGCCCCTTTAAGCTATTTCTGTTTTCAATAGTCTACAGAAAAAAATCATTGTTATACAATAACTTGCCTAATTACCCTAACCTGCCTAGTTAACCTAATTAACCTAGTTAAGCTTTTAAATGTCAGTTTAAGCTATATAGAAGTGTCTTGAAAAATATCTTTTCAAATATTACTTACTGTCATCATGGCAAAGATTTTCCTGAAAAAAGCAGGAATCTCATGCTAACTATAATGACAATACAAAACAGTATTGCTGCTTCAGAATATTTTAGACACGTGGGCATGGATATGGATAAGTGGAGCAAAGCCACACCACACACAACCACTTGATCCTTCACAGTTTAATGAATTTGATAAAAAAGTGTGCCACATTTTTACGCTAGAACGCATGTTTTTATGCAGGAATGTAACTGATTTTCTGCAACGATCTCTTTAAATATGAGATCAATGTAGTGAATTTTGACGCTCTCGCCGGCGGAGCAGAGAAGGCAGACAGCGTTGTCATCAGGACGTCCAGATCGAAATTTGACACTCGCCATCTTCTGTGTGAACGCACAATTACTAATTTACTAATGAGCGAGACATCATCACTAATGGATGGGGGTTTCCCCTTCTGATGACATTAAAAAAGAATGTCAATTAAAGTTTTTTGGCAAGTGTGATTATACATTTTTTTATTAATTATTTTTTCCATTAGAGGCTGGCTGTATTCACACACTGTTGCCACATATAATAGGTCCCCTTTAATTAAAATAAAAGACATGATTTTGCTTTCGCATAAGATTAAGCTGCCTGAATCTAGCTGTCCTTTTTCTAATTAAAGATTAAGTAAATTGCAAAAAGGTGTAAATGACAGTAATTCAATGTCGGGCAGGGGCGTAGCAGACATGTTCAAAGTGGGGGGGACGGCTGTATGAGATCATACGTTCCTATAATTATTAATCACCTGTTTCTAAATGGTCTGTCTCTAAAAGTGAGGGGGACGCATCCCCCCCGTCCCCCACGGTTGCTACGCCCTTGATGTCGGGCTTTGGGAAAACACGCCATCAAAATGTTTCCTTGTAATACTTTACTTCACTACAGCATACTAAAACAAATCACATCTGATACACTGTAGTGTAGTATGAAGTATGTAAATGTACACTAGCGGTCAAAAGTTTGCAGTCAGTTTTTTTTCTGTTCATCAAGGCGGCGCTTATTAAATGTTAAAAAAAATGTTAAATTGATATAAATTTATTAAATATATATTTATTACTTATTGTATGTAGTTTCAAATTAAATTATTAGTCCAGTCATTATTGCTTTTATACTGTTAATAATAATAATATTAATAATAAAAATAATAATTAATATTAAAGTGATTTCTGAAGGATCATGTGACTCTGAAATCTGAAGTAATGAAGCTGAAAAGTCATCATTAAAATCACTGGAATAAATTATAAACTACTTTTGAACAGTTTAAATTGGCGAAAGTGAAGAAAAAAAAACCTTGAGAGAAACCAGGCTCAGTTGGGCACGACCATTTGAATTTCTCCGCTGGCCAAACGTCTTGTGCAGAGCTGCAGTCTCAGTGGCGGAGGCTGGAAGCTGGCCTCAGCGAAGACTCGTCTGTCCCTGGAGCGTGACAGGAATCAGTCTCATGTTCTCCACTCCTCCATGACCACCACAATAGCTGCTCAGGATACGGAAACCTTGGGATCATCTCGTCGTTGGTCTTGGATTGAATCAGTGACTCTGCATAGTCTGAGGGCCTCGGGAAGAGTATCCCCAGGTGGAAATGGAGAATAAAGAGAATAATTAGAATAATCATTATAACACATGTTCTGTTGTGTTTTTCTTTTTGTTTGTTTGTTTGTTTATTTGACTCATTTAAATACAGCTTTAGTTTTAATTAAACATTTTGCTTTTAATTGAGCTGACAATAGCGCCTATTTCACTCTCGGTGTAATTTTGCTTCATGTCTATGCACTGTCCTATCATAATAAAGGCTGAACCCCCAAAATAAATCTTAAAAAAACATTTGGCTTTAACAAAATAAATAGAAGTCAATATGTTAGTATTAATCTGTTACAGCGTTTCCAAATGGGAATATTTCTGATATGTCTTCTAAAGTATACTGCATATGTAGACCACTATATGTAAGAGAAGATAATAGTATATTTTTATAAGCTACAGTCATACAGTATATATACATCTGTTACTGTTTTGTAGTGCAATTATTTTGTAAAATGAATAAAGAATTTAAATGAACAGTTGTATTTTTGACTGATTAATAATCAGGAAGACACCCAATTGTTTAACCAACTGTCCTGAAATCAGAAAGTGCGTACGACTTCATGCAGCGCTGCACAATCGATTGAAATCTGTCTTAAAGCGGTGCATGCTGGTTATAAATGTTGTCTGGATTGATGCTGCGCCAATTCCACGTGACTGTCACATGTGGCATCAAAGTACCACAACAGTGCTCCGAGATCAGACGACTGATTCAGTCTGTGCAGCGTCTGAGGAGTGACTGCAGAACCTGCGATGACGACACCGATATTACACGATTGGCCGAGTTCACCGCATGACAACAATCACGTAGAAAAAGTTCCGACTCACAAATTTCAAAACCAAACGATTAACTTTTCATACCCTCTCTATCTTGTACACATCATACTTATTAAAAGACTACAAATATTTTGCTGCAGTATTCATGTATTGTTAAATAATTTGTTCATAATGGCTAGGCTAGATTATTTGCATAGGTTTATTGGGCCTTTTTATAAAGACTGCATTCAGCTCCATGAACAATTTAAAGAGCCCCTATATTATATATGAAATAGGGTCATATTTTGATTGTAAGGGTCTCCAACAACAGTCTAATATGCATGCAAGGTCAAAAAACACTTTCATGGTCTTATAATCTGCATTTATTTTTACCTAATTATCCCAGCGACTCCCATATGAATCGTTCAGCGATTCATTTGTTCCCAAACCCGTCCTTAGCGTAAAGCTAATCTGCGCGGATTGGACCGATGACAGCCTGCTGCGATTGGTCAACAATGACAGCTTTCAGCGCGAGACAGAGTGAAATGTCCAGCTGCTAATCAACAATATAAAAGTAGTCGCGGACGCCGCCCTCTCTATTCTGCTGCCCTAGGCGCGGATATAACTGCTGAGGACGCGGATGGTGAGGGAGGGGTCGCAGACGCCGCCAGGGCCGGCGCGTCCATAGAGGCGACCTAGGTGGCAGAATAGAGAGGGCGGCGTCCGCGACACTTCCCTCACCACCCGCGTCCTCCGTTATATCCTCAACCACAGTTTTATCCAGAATAGCTGAACTATTTTAAAACTTGACCATTGCATGTGTGTAGGAACAGCTGACGATCCGAAAACAAAGCGGCACGCGTCGTGTTTTTAACGTGGCTTTACACGCGATATGAGAATATAAAGAGTTAACCTGATACAGCACACGCGGTTACAAGTAACAAAACACAACTAAATACATAATTTGCAAGCTAGAGTAAACGAGGCAACAATTTTAATCGCACGTACTTACACTTGTGAAATGGAGGAAAAAAAACGATCCATGATGCACTGATCCATGTTCTGACAGTCTTTACTGATCCTTGCTTTAATAAATGGCTGATGAAGTCTTCTTTGTTAGCATGTAGTTTCCAGAAGCACTCGAACTGCTCAAGGCTGGGCTATAATGCTAAGCCTTCATCTTTGGGTAGACTGTCGATAATATCCATCTGCACAGCATAACTTCATTCGACCGGTGTGGGTGTGTGTGTGTGTGTGTGTCTTTTTTCTGTGTTAGTGGGCGGGGCCGCAGGTTTCAAATCTCCCGGGTTTGCGCGCGCAACTACTTGTGTTTCGTAGCCGCGTCATCACGAAACACCTAATGACTCGTTATCAAGACGACTCGTTTGAAGCACTATGAGTCGACTCTTTTATAGATGAATCAATAGTTTTAAACACTGTACACTTACAGATTTAAGCCTTAGCTGGACATTTCACTTCACTTAGAGCTGTGTGACACACTACATGGAAGGGCATTTTCAAAAACCCATAATATGGGCTCTTTAACTGATATATTTTAGTGAATAACCTAAATATTAATTCGGATAAGTCTTACAGACTTGTAATAAAATAATTATCATCATTGATCCTGACACCCCTATAAAGATTTTTTAAGTTAAAAAATATTTTATTAAATATATAAAATATATGATTATAAAATACTTTATTTCCTGTCAAGCCGTTTATGTAGAATTCTTAAAAGTGACATTGATGTACCTGCTCTTTCTGGGAAATTTCTACTTAAAGTGTAGCTCATTTATTTTGGTCCTTTTGTTCAATCTTTTTGGATTAAAGGCTTTCATTATCCAAAATAATTCTATTATCCTATTAATTCATGGATATTTATTTCCCTTTTATGTGCCCTCTTGTTTTCCCCTTATTTCTAATGCGTTTGTTATATAGACTATAGTATTTTTCAAACAATAAGGGAATTATGAATTAAATTCAAGTATACTTTACTTTAATTCATAATTCTCTTATTGTTTAAAATGAACTATAGTTTGTAGAGACTGTATTCTGATTTATTTGTACTGTATATCTTTTGTTGTTATTTCTATAAATAAATAAATGATCACGCGATGTGATCGGTCACCATGACTGCCGCAACTTTGAGCCCCCGAACTGTCCGGCTTGACGGCTCCGTTTTCAACTCTGCCCCTACCTGCGCTCGGCTAATCTCGTTCATCGCCGGTTGCAGCCAACGCGGGCCTATTACGATACTATAGTGTTTCCACACGGACTCAAATAAAGACGGGACAATAACAATCTGGTTGTGTTCAAAGAGCGATCTATTTTAGATCATAATTAAAGCCTTATAATTACTAATTTATCAAGATATACACTGGGTAAGGAAACATGAATCTGTATTAGAAAGCAGTCTTAATCATACAAGGCATTTCTTTTTCGGAAATAATTCTATAGTTTTTGAAGTCAAGGTACGTTCGCACAGTGGACGTCGCTGATTTGAAGTCCCTTGGACACTTGTAGGAGTATGTAAATATTGGCCAATGATCGTCTCTGGTGTTTCTTCGTGAATATTAAATTAAGCACGTGATTGGTTTTGTAGAAAAGTCACTTATTAAATATTCATAAGAACAGCCTTCGCGGTAGTAGGATTCGCAATTCACGAATGCGCTGGTGTACGCGCACGTGGTAAATCTATAAACACGATTTTGAGACACGCATTTATTCGTTATGTGCTGTTAAGGAGAGTTGATTATTGTGATGGAAAAAGCAAATCCAGCAGATCCTCCTCCGAACTGGATCCAGCAGCACACTGTCGTAAGAGAGTCACATTCTTCTTGTTTTAAAGACAAATGAACGTAAATATGTACTGCATATTTGTATTTGTTCTAAACTGTTGTTTAATATGTTCTTCAGTACCAAGAGCTGATGCGCTTAGATGTCGGAGACAGTGCTCAAGTACATGCTACCTTCCTGGTGTACATGGATCTGACGGAAGGTGATATCAGCACTCCTAAAATCGTGATAAGTGTACTGTCGAATATGAATAAAACGAGACTAGATAACCCTTGAAGGGAGAGTTCACCCCAAAATTTAACTTTACTCACCCTGCAAGTGATTCCAATCATTTATAAATGTCTTAATTCTACTTAACACAACAGAACCCATCCGTCACACGACTGATTTTCAATATTGAAATATGATTAAAATAAAGTCAGATGTATTTTTTTACGTTGAAACAATGTTGATACAACATTTTAGGTAGAACGGTTAAAGAACCAGCTTGCATATAATCAAGCTTCATTGTTGACATACGGTTGAAAGAACGTCAGTTGATGTTTCGGAGTTGAATGATAAACTTTAAGGTATTTCGAAAAATCTTAGCCTTTGACTTTGATTTTTCTTCCTACAATAGAATCCAATGGCTATCGGTTTCTGCAAGGTATAAACAGGAACCAAATTTAATAACTTTTACGACCTTTTTTAAGACTCTGTCCATACATTTTCGCCAGGCCTCATCGCTAGGCCCACACAGAATTTGAGCGCGCAGATTTCAGCAGATTTTTAGCCCATCGTTGTTTCTGTTTATTTACTTGTGTAAATGTGTGTAAATTCATATTTTTTCAGTTTTAAAAATCATTTCAGTAATATTATTGACTAGTATGAAAATATTTATATGATTTATTTACAGTATAGTTTGTAAAGTAATATCTTCAGTCTTTTAAAAGATATATGAGAGAACTGGATTTGCACTGGATTGGATTAATTAGATTTGCTCTGTAAACGTTACATACAAGTTAAACAGGTATTGCTTTTTATTTCATATATTAAGGTTTTAGTTATGATACTCTCAAAATCATTCCGCATAAATCCGCAGATTTTTACCAAAATCCTACGCAGGAATAGCAAAAAATGTCTGCAGATCCCGTCTGGCCCTACTCATCGCCAACATTTTAACTTACAGTATTTTATATATACTAAATGCTGATTGTAAGAAACTAATCCTAAACTAAAACATTATTCATATACTGAATAAAAATGCTAATCCAGCAGGTGGCGCTTATAGAACAGCAGGAATAACAGTGTTTCCCTGGTTACTGCAGTAAACAAAGCAGCGTGATGTCAAATGTAGCCGGATTTTGTCGATTTCCGAAAAACTACACAACTTCCCAATATTTAAAGGTTAAATTCAGACAAATTTTAGCACACGGATACAAAATGTAATACCTTGTAAAAAATAACATTAAAGACTTTATAATACTTCTTAAGGGCATTAAATTTCTCTAAATAGATTTATCAACTTTTACTACTTTTTAAGACCCCGCGGACACCCTTCAAAACACCTTTTTTTTTGGGTTCATCAGAAGAAAGAAACCCATAAAGGGTTTGGAACCACTTGAGAATGTGTAAATGAGTACATTTTCATTTTTTGGATGAACTATCCCTTTATTCTTTGTTTTACAGTGCGTAAATGGAAAGATGTGGTCGGGGTTTCCTGTCCGGAGTTACAGGCGGTTCTTCTGGAGGGTCGAGAGAAGGAAGGAGAAACGATCCAGATGATTTACCCTCTGCCTTCACACAGATCCATCAAGCACAGAGAGTAGGATGCGCTGTCAGCATTTACTGTAATATGCCACTGCAAGTAGTAATGAGTGCTTTTAAAACAACACACCATGGGACTTTAGGTTAAGCTTAAAATAATGTTCATTCATTCATTTTTCATCAGTTTAGTCCCTTATTTATCAGGGGTCGCCACAGCGGAATGTACCACCAACTATTCCGGCATATGTTTAATGCAGCGGATGCCTTTCCAGACACAACCCATTACTGGGAAACTAAAATATTCAATTCAATTCATGTTTATTTATATATTGCTTTTACAATGTAGATTGTGTCAAAGCAGCTTAACATAGTTCTACTAAAGTCCAGATTTCAGAGTTGAAGATTTCACTGCTGGAAGTTCAAACACTAAAGAGCAAATCCATCGATGCGCAGCTCCACAAGTCCCGATCCGAGCAAGCTAGTGGTGACATTAAATAATGTTAATGTGGGTTTTTATAATATATTACTTTAAACTTAATAAGTTCATTCATTCATTGATTTTCTTTTCAGCTTAGTCCCTTTATTAATCTAGGGTCGCCACAGCGGAATGAACCGCCAACTTATCCAACATATGTTTTATGCAGCGGATGCCCTTCCAGCCGCAACCGAACACTGGGGAACACCCATACATTTGCATTCACACACACTACGGACAATTTAGCTTATCTAATTCACCTGTAGCGCATGTCTTTGGACTGTGGGGGAAAATGGGGCACCTGGAGGAAACCCACGCCAACATGGGGAGAACATGCAAACTCCCCAAAGAACTGAAAACTGATCCAGCCAGGGCTCGAACCAGTGACTGTATTGCTGTGAGGCAACCGTGCTATCCACTGTGCCCCTATGATGCCCTAATTAAATTGCCAATTTTTTTCAACACGTTTTCGATATTCAACTGAGAGTCAGCTTTAAAAGAATAGTTCACCCATAAAAATGATTAACCCATAATTTACTCGCCCTCATACCATTTTAGTTGGGGTGGTTTTAAATTTTATTCTTCCATTCTGAATAATTGTATTGGATGGTGACTTTTATTTTGAAGCGTCCAAAAGTCAAAATAAGCTATCTGACGCCAGGGTGTTAACACTTGTCTTATGAAACAGATCGATGTGTTTTTGTTACAAAAATATTTCCAAATCAATGTAATTCCACTCACTTTCAGCTGAATATGTTATGCACAACTGACATTATGTACAGTCGAATTATTCAGAATTATTAGCCCTCCTGAATTATTACATTAATTTCTTTTTAACGGAGAGATTTTTTTTCAGCACATTTCTAAACATAATAGTTTTAATAACTCCTTTCTAATAACAGATTTCTTTTATCTTTGTCATGATGACAGTAAATAATATTTTACTAGATATTTCTCAAGACACTAGTATTCAGCTTAAAGTGCAAATTTAAGGCTTAACTGGGTTAATTAGGTTACCAAGTTATGGTAATTAGGCAAGTTATTGTATAACAATGTCTTTTTCTGTTGACAATCAGAAAAAAATATAGCTTAAAGGGGCTAATATTATTGACCTTCGAAATGGTTTAAAAAAATCTGCTTTTATTCTAGCTGAAATAAGATTTTCTCCAGAAGAAAAAATATGATAGGAAATACTGTGTAAAATTCCATGCTCTGTTAAACATCATTTGGAAAATAATTGAAAAAGAAAACAAATCACAGCAGGTAGAATAAGTTTCTGTATATTACTACTAAACATGATTGTTTCTTACAGGTTGCGCAGTATATTAAACAGAGGTTCTCCTATCCTTTTGTGTGCGGTGGCTTCTGACTCCACTCTGGTGTACCAGAGATTATGTGATGGCTTTCTAACTCCTGACCCTCCTGTGGACATTCAAGACCAAGGTCGCCGACAGCATCGCAAACGGAGGTTACAGACATGATGGATTGTGATTGAATGAGAATTTGGTATGATTATAATTGATGTTGGCCAGTTTAACTGCATTTATAAGCTGGCATTAAGCTGGCATACGAGCATGCAGTAGAGCTACAAAACAATTTAGAACAGCTGCAAATGTTTATGCATTTGTGAATACATGTATACTTACATGTAAATATATAAATGTATATATTCATGTGTGTATTCACAAATGCATAATAGGCATAAATATATATATATATATTGTTTTGTTTTAAGCCAGTGGGGTTTAAATGCAAGAAATTAAAATATTTCTGCGTGTGTGTGTTTATATAACCATAATAAATATACACAGTGCACATATGTAGTTGCAAAAATGTATTTTTTTTTGTATAGAACGCAATTGTGTAATTGCAAAAGTGTAAATAGTTTGTAATACATAAAACACATTACAGAAACAAAGAAAAGCCTAAAAACAGTACTTTATAAAACCAACATCACTGAGCTGCTTTTCTTTACTTCAGTATTTGCAATATATTATGTTTTGAATGTGATGCATCATTTCCACTGACAGGAAGACAAGGCAGTTCATATTAAGCAGCGTCTTCACCTTTAAAATAAAACTAAACCTCCAATAGTTTTTTTGTTTACATTACAGCAGAGCATTGTAAAGCTGCATTTGGTAACTTGTTACAGTCAAATAATTCCTTTATATCTCTTTATAATACAGCTTTCTGTGTAGAATTCCAATGTGTGTGATATGTTTTGTGGACTCGACTTTTTTTGTGAAGGAAAAGTACATACTTTTGAGTGCAACAGAGGAGTATGCAAACTTTGAGACATACTTCCTCATTACATCTCCTGTCAGTCATCTCAACACATCATCCATTTTTTCATATTTAATTACCTTACTTTATTGAAGAAGCAGCAGCAGGTTAATCTGCCATTCACGAGTATTTCATGCAGAGAAATCTCCTCAGGTCTTTTGATAATTACGCATTCAGACGTTAATGTTCAAACATGTCTTTATATAAGTTCACGTTGTTGCAGATGAAAAATAACACGGAAAACGTGATTTAAATATTTTCCAGTTGGCTGGATATTAATTAATAGTCTTTCAAAAATTTACCGAAGCCTCTCTGCTTGACGGTTGCTCTAGCGCGTCCGCCATCTTTGTAGTTTATTTACACTTTCCATCCGCGTTTGTACTTCTAATCAAATTCACGTCCACGGTTGGAGTACGGACGTTTCTACACAATGCATTTTTTTTTTTTACCGGAAATAGAGCATATGGGAACCTTTGGCATGCCCTTTTCAACATACTATGGTTTGGGAAACACTGATTCTATTTTCTAATACTATTTAGGATGCAGAACATGTCCTGCTGCAGAGGTTTGACAGGAAACCGGATTTCAGTCACTTTGTGGAAAGCATATGTGCTCTGTTTGAATCATTTACTCACACCCTTTATATTGTGGATGATTTTACCATATAAAAATAGTAATTATGTGAACATGCTATGCACCGTGTTTCATTTAGAGGGGATTATATATGCCCCTTTGAAGGGTTATCCCATGAAGTGACAGCTTTGAAGGGATTAAGTCATAGGGAATGAGCTCTTCCTAATAGAATGCAGATTCTCACATCAGTTTGTTCCCTGCACAAAGGCCTGAAGTGTCCATCAGTTGTAGGCCCAATCCAAATTCTACCCCTTAGGCCTTACCCCTACCCCTCGTTTTGCGCGTTCCCGTAAAGGGGTAAGGATGTCCCAATTCTTTTTAGCTTGAAGGCGTAGGGCTAAGGGGAAGGGGTGAATATCCCTTCAAACAAAGATTTTTCAGAACCACACTTGAAACCAAGGGGTAAGAAAATTTCCCAGAATACACCAGCCACAAGGGCAGTATAGCTGAACCCGGAAGTAATGAGATCCACAAATTAGAATAGTTTTTACATCATTACAAATTTTTACAACAAGCAAACACGTTTTAATACATTCATAACCGCGTTCGTCTTTTACCGTAGTACTTTAAAAAAAATGCTAAAATAAAAAAAACGCTAAATTTCGCAATCTATAATCCATACAAATAACTCCTGTATAGCAGTCCCACAACATTCTGACACTCGATGACACTCGAATACCCTGTCAGAAAAGTCTAGTGACTGGGAATGAGCTTTTTACAGTGTCTGCTATAATGTTAATGTTGTTTTCGTGTGTTTACATAGATGAATATGACCACTGTGTTAAATGCACAGTATAGTTATGATCTTATTGCCACATTAGATCATTATGATAACATAATATATGCCTTCAGGGATTTCCTAAAGATAAAAACCAAAAAATAACACAACTGGAATAACTACAGCAGTCGCGATCATCTGATCTCATATGAAGCCAGAGATCGTGATGACATATGATGGACAGCTTACAAAAGATGATTGTCATCATAGGTACCCTTTAAATAAACAACTTGCTGATAATTTGGTAAAACCTAGTGGTTTGAAGGATAGCAGCAAAGTATGAAAATACAAGACTCTGCATTTCTAGACTGCATTTTGATGCTGAAATGAAGTCTTTAATCATGTCATGTGATTCTTATTCTACATGTGCCTGAATGAGCGTGTTCTGCAAGTCATGTGAGTTTTTTCTTAAAGGAGAATAAAATGAAACAGGACATTCTAATGTGTGGAATAGACTCATCTCTCAGGTTTGATTAAAAACGCTTCGTGTTTACAGTTCAGGTTTAAAATGATTCATGGGGTGACTAAAGAAATTTATTGAAAGAACCTGTTATTCATGTCTTTCCAGAGTGAAACACACACTACTCGATTATTTTGTGTTCCTCAAAAGTCATTTAAATAGTTTTGAAACTACACAAGGGCAAATTATTTACAACGCCATGCTTGGAAAAGAAACGTGAATACACCAGTCCATGCATAGTTGGTCAATGTATATTTATTTATTCTTTCACTCAGCAATAATTTTTGGCAATATTGTTTGGCCCAACTGTGTACATAGACAACTCACGGGTACGCATGGGATATTATTCACCTCAGCGTGAAAAATACAGAAATGAATGACTTACTGTTGTCTTATTTTTAAAATAAAACAATTAAAACAAAAAGCACTGTGCTTAAGGCTATGGCAAGTAACTGTCATACTGTAAAAGGAAGAAGCACTTCCTGGTAATAAAACTTGTCTATGTAAAACTTTCCAAAGGCTGGTTTTGATACTTGTACTGCTTATCAACATAAAAAGTGAACATAAATGTCAAGTGAACGTATGATATCCACCTGTTATATAGAACACAAAGGAGTATCTGAGAACTACATGACCTTAAGATACTGGAAGTGGCGTCTAAATATGGCTAGATATTGTGATCTCTATCTCCACTACCCAACACATCCTCAAGACCGGCCCTGAAGAAACTGTACTCATCCAAAAATTTCGTGAGGATACATACAGCACTGCTGTCCTGAGCGTTGTAACATAACTCAACCAAGAAGGTCAAAAAGACATAGATATATAATACACTGTGGGTGAAAAATACTTACTCACATAGTTAAAAACCAAAAACAAACAAACAATTGGAATGCTAGAAATGGCCTTGCGTTTCTGTCCAAATGCTTTCACTTCTTATGTCTCGGAAGCAAGAACAGAATCGGAAGTCTCTTAATAGGAAACGACATCTCCACTGCTGGTTCACCATGTCAAAGGAAGGGCGAAGTCCAGGATTCTCGGCATGGCTCTCTCCACTAAATGTAGTCTATGAGTAGGAGAAGGCTTATGGGTAGTGTAAGGCAAGGGATTGAGGAACAGTCAGAAAATGGCTTTCCTATTTAACACTTGGGCCAAATCCCAGTCCCTTTCCGTGCCCTCTTACCAATTAAACGCTAGTCCTCAAGAGTCTCCAATACTGACCTGGAAGATATTCGGGAGGTTGTGTGGACTGTAAACAGAGCGAATGACAGGGCAGAGAGTCACTTGAAAATTAGCACTCGCTGGGTAAGGAGGCATGGAAATGAGCTGAAAGGAATTATGGGACCGGATTGACTCGCTGTTGGTCGGAGTCAAAATTCCCAGCATGCTATGTCATATCCTCGTCCTCCGAGCAGTAGTCCCGTCCCTGTAAAATGAACAGCTGAAATCAGGTACCTCTGAATGAAGCAAGTAGACAGGCTAGATTTTCTGAGAAAAAACCCCGAGAAATATGTACAACTTGTCACCACAGCGCTAAGGTGATTGTTTCCATATTATATGTGGTTGCTAGGGACAAATTTCAATAAGTCTGCCAAGCAAGCTAAAACATACTTCAGCTTTGACCCAAATGTGTAGACCTAAGTATTCACAGCCTTTGCTCAATACTTTGTTGATGCACCTTTGGATTTAGCAATTACAGCCTCAGGTCTTCTTGAATATGATGCCACATGCCTAGCACACCTGTCTTTGGGAATTTTGGCCCATTCCTCTTTGCAGTACCTCTCAAGCTCAATCAGGTTGGATGGAAAGCAACGGTGTACAGCCATTTTCAGATCTCTCCAGAGATGTTCAATAGGATTTAGATCTGGGCTCTGACTGGGCCACTCAAGCACATTCACAGAGTTGTTGTGAAGCCACTCTATTGATATTTTGGTGGAGTGCTTTGGGCCACTGTCCTGCTGGAAGATGAACCGTCGCCCCAGTCTGAGGTCAAGAGCACTCTGAATCAGGTTTTCATTCAGGATGTCTCTCTACATTGCTGCATTCATTTTTCCCACTATCCTGACTAGACTACAGTTCCTGCTGCTGAAAAACATCCCCACAGCATGATGCTGCCACTACCATGCTTTACTGTAGGGATGGTATTAGCCTGGTGATGGGCAGTGCCTGGTTTTCTCCAAAAGTAACGCTTGGCATTCACTCTAAAGAGTTCAATTTTAGTCTCATCAGACCAGAGAATTTTGTTTCTTATGGTCTGAGAGTCCTTCAGATGCCTTTTGGCAAATTTCAGGCGTGGAGTGGCTTCTGTCTGGCCACTCTACCATACAGGCCTGATTGGTGGATTGCTGAACAGATGGTTGTCCTTCTGTAAGGTTCTCCTCTCTCCACAGAAGAACATTGGAGCTCAGATAGAGTGACCATCAGGTTAATGATCACCTCCCTGACTAAGGCCCTTCTCCCTCAGCTTAGATGGCCGGCCAGCTCTAGGAAGAGTCCTGGTGGTTTCAAACATCTTCCACTTACAGATGATGGAGGCCACTGTACTCATTGGAACTTTCAGAGCAGCAGAAATGTTTCTGTAACCTTCCCCAGCCTTGTGCCTTAAACAATCCTGTCTCAGAGGTCTACAGACAATTCCTTTGTCTTCATGCTTGGTTTGTGCTTTGACATGCACTGTCAACCCTGGAACCTTATATAGACACATGTATGCCTTTTCATGTCATGTCCAACTGAGTTTACCACAGGTGAACTCCAGTGAAGCTGCTGAAACATCTCAAGAATGATCAGTGGAAACAGAATGTGCCTGAGCTCAATTTAGAGCTTCAAGGCAAAGGCTGTGAATACTTCTGTATGTGTGATTTTTTAGGTTTTCTATTTTTAATAAATTTGCAACAATTTCTTGAAATCTTTTTTTCACATTGTCATTATTGTGTTTAGAATTGAGGAAATAAATGAATTTGATTTATTTTGGAATAAGGCTGTAACATAAAAAATAAGGAAAAAGTGAAATGCTATGAATACTTTCTGAATGTACTATATATACTTTAGCGCAAGTTCAAAGTATACTTTAGTTTTAGCTTGGGCTGAGTGTATAGTGTTGATACAACTGGTCCAGTCAATGGTGTATACTTCAGTTGTGATAGCAAAAAATGTATCTAATAGCACTTTAGTTTCGATGCAAATGCTTTAAGTGTTAATTCACCCAAAAACGTTTCACCCCATGTGATTCCGATCCACCGAGACCTTCATTCATCTTAAGAACACAAATTAAGACATTATAAATATAATACAAGAGCTCCCTCATCCACCATAGACAGCAAGAGTTCTGAGACGTACAAAGACCAGAGAAGGTTCCAAAAACATTCTCAAAACCTTCAGTGCTTCAACTGTAATCATATGAAGCTCCAAGAACTATTTTGTGCACCAAGACATAGGATTTGTTTAACTAGATCTTCCCACGTCAGGTCAGGGTGTGTTTTTACTACAGGCAGTATGATGTATTGCTATCAGGGTCAGCAGTGTGACACGCAATCGTTGTATTGCACATAGTAAACACACACTCCCTGACCTGATATGGTAGACATTGGCAAATAATGTTGTTTTTACAGGGTTTTTTGGCCCATAAAGATGTTCTTGGCGCTTTGAATGTCTTCTGACCATTGTTGTCTGTGGAGGATCAGGCACTTCATCTCAAATTGGAATGACACGAGGGCCAGTTTTTATTAGAAGAACTTTCATTTTTGGGTGAATGAATTTTATAGTGAAGCTCCTTTACGCACCTTTTCAATCTTCTCATCCAGCATCCTGAAGAACTCCTGCTGGCTCTCTGAAGAGTGGATACTGAGGAACAGTCAAGATCTCATTGGTCATTTCTCCATTACTGATTTCATAGAACATGAGAGAAGATAGCAAACACACACTCACCTTATCTTATTACCATTTCCGGTGGCATCTTTATGCCGGCCCTTGTGCAAAAGTGTGCTCTTTTCCTGAAAGACATCCAGCAGGAAGGAAAACATTAGATAGTAATGTTGAATAGTTCATTGGGTTATTATAATAACATGTATTTGTTTTTACCAAGTTCTCTTGGTTTCTGGTATTCGTGTGCTCCTCTTCTCCATGCATGTACTTCACCTTCTCAACTCCTTTCAGCTTGTACTCATCTACAACACAGAAAGAGTAAAATACATTTATCTGTTTTACTTGGGTAATGTTTTTGCAGTTAAACAGTATATTCAACATAAAAATAGGATGTGTTGTATTTGGCCCAATCCCAATTCTACCCCTTAGCCCTTCCCCTTACGTGAACAAGCAAAACGAGGGGTAGGGGTGTCCCAATTCTCTTTAGCTTGAAGGAGTAATAGGGCTAAGGGGAAGGGGTGAATAGCCCTTTAAATGAAGATTTTTCAGGACCACACTTGAAACCAAGGGGTAAGAAAATCCAAGAAAATTCCAAGTGGAAGGGCCAAGGGAAGGGGTACAAAAATAGATTTGGGATTGGGACTTTATTACGATAATTAAACAATACTTTGCTGAATGTGTTTATAGGCTGGTATCTTGGCCTATTTACATAGACCTTCATAGATAGATAAAGATGTCCCTGAGTGCTTTATCGAATCAATCATTCAATCATGTTTACTTTAGTTTTACTACCTGATGAATGCGCTTGAACCCTCAAGACATGATTTTGTTTGTTTTAATCGAGTGACAATGTAGGTTTGCACATTATTAAAACAAATTGTAAATGATAATTACTGAACACTCCTACTCCCAGTGGTGGACAGAAACTAAATCATTTTACTTCACTACTTAAGTACATATTTTAGTATCTGTACATTAAAATGTTTTTATTTTAAACTTTCACTTTTATTTCACCACATTCCAAAACAAAATATTGTACTTCTTACTTCACTATATTTCCTGAAAGCAAAATTTAGAGGGGAGAAATTCACAAAATAGTGGTGTTTAAATAGCGAACAAGCTGAATCTGATCATTTAAACTCAATTCTACTGAACATCTGTTCAAGAGTCAACACCTTGCTGATTCAAATGATCAGTTCAGAGTTAAGCTGCGTCCGAAACCGTATACTTCCATACAATATAGTACGCTAAAATCATTATGCTAGCCGAGTAGTATGTCTGAATTCATAGAATTCGAAAATCAGTATGCGAGAAGTACCTGGATGACTTACTACTTCCGGCAAGATTCCACGCACGCTGCGCTATCCCATGATGCCCCGCGAGAGAATTCATGAATAGGAGTGAAGCGACACAACTGACGCAGGTAGGTCACGTGACCATGACAAATTGGCGGATGTAGTACGTCCGAATTCCATTCATACTGTGTAGAACGCACTTTTCTAACGGTTGAGTAGTACATTTAAATTCAAATGCAGTACCTACTGAGTAGTAGGTGGTTTCAGACGCAGCGTTAGTGTCAAATAAATGATTCTTTGATTCAGATGAACCATTTATAGTGAGTCTCCAGTAATTGATTTATTGATTGAAATGATCCGTTCAGAGTGAGTGTCCAAGAAATGATTCACAGATTCAAATGATCTGTTCAGTGAGTCTCCAGTAAATGATTCACAGATTCAAATTATCTGTTCAGAGTGAGTGTCCAGGAAATGATGCACTGATTCAAAAGATCCATTCAGAGTGAATCTCCAGTAAATGATTTACTGATTCAAATGATCTGTTCAGTGAGTCTCTAGTTAATGATTCACAGATTCCAATGATCCGTTCAGAGTGAGTGTCCAGGAAATGATTCAAGGATTTAAATGATCTGTCCGAGTAAGTGTCCAGGAGATGATGCACTGATTCAAATGCTCCATTCAGAGTGTCTAGTAAATGATTCACAGATTCAAATGATCCGTTCAGAGTGAGTCTCCAGTAAATGATTCACTGATTCCAATGATCCGTTCAGAGTGAGTGTCCAGGAAATGATTCACAGATTCAAATGATCTGTTTAGTGAGTCTCCAGTTAATGAATAACAGATTCAAATGATCTGTCAGAGTAAGTGTCCAGGAAATGCACTGATTCAAATGATCCATTCAGGGTGAATCTCCAGTAAACAATTCATTGATTAAGATAATGCATTCAGAGTGAGTCTCCAGTAAATGATTCACTGATTCGTTCAGAGTGAGTGTCCAGGAAATGATGCACTAATTCAAATGATCCGTTTAGAGTGAGTCTCCAGTAAATGATTCACAGATTCAAATGATCAGTTCAGAGTGAGTGTCAGGGAAATGAGGAACTGATTCAAATGATCTGTTTATAGTGAATCTTCAGTAGGTGATTCACAGATTCAAATGATTTGTTCAGAGTGAATCTCCAGTAAATGATTCACAGATTCAAGTGATCTGTTCAGAGTAAGTGTCCAGGAAATGATGCCCTGATTCTGATAATGTATTCAGAATGAGTCTCCAGTAAATGATTCACTGATTCAAATGCTCCATTCAGAGTCTCCAGTAAATGATTCACAGATTCAAATGATCCGTTCAGAGTGAGTGTCCAGGAAATGATTCGCAGACTCAAATGATCGGTTCAGTGAGTCTCCAGTAAATGATTCAGAGATTCAAATGATACGTTCAGAGTGAGTCTCCAGTAAATGATTTACTGATTCAAATGATCCGTTCAGAGTGTCCAGTAAATGATTCACGGATTCAAATGATCCGTTCAGAGTGAGTGTCCAGGAAATGATGCACTGATTCAAATTATCCATTCAGAGTAAATCTCCAGTAAACAATTCACTGATTCAGATAATGCATACAGAGTAAGTCTCCAGTAAATGATTCACGGATTCAAATGATCCGTTCAGAGTGAGTGTCCAGTAAATGATTCACTGATTTTGCAAACAAATCGGAGTGGGCTTCAGCCTGTGAATGTGATTTCACATGTTTTTCACTTGAATATTCATCTGTGTGATTATTAGAGTATTTAAGTAATAAAGTAATTCAACTTTCTTAAAAATAAAGATTCATCAGTAAATACTTTTACTACTTAAGCAAATGAATAATCAAGTGCTTTTGTATTTTGACTCAAGTAATGTTGAAAAGGATGACCCTATACTTTGACTGGAGTAATATTTTTTATAAGGATCTCTTTAGGATCTGATAATAAAACTATGAACATTTACTAATAATCGATTTTTATTTTTATTTATTTGAAGGTAGCTTTTTGAAGCCACACAAAAAGGCAGAACGCCCTGTTATGACTGTTTCTAATGGCAGTTAAACCCAGGTTATTCCTGGGAGATTGTCTGTGTAATGGCTGCACTGTAATTCACTTTAGATTAAAGCACCTGCTAAATCACTACTTTAACTAATAGGACTGTAAGAGCAGCTTTGTAATATGCTGTATTCCCTCTGAGAGACTAACAAGAGCTTCACAATTATACCACAGTTTCTCGTAAAGTTCATTTAGAGTCACATGATCATTTGATTTTATTTCTGGCAGGCAGTATCTGTATTGATTTCTGATGCAATAATTACTATAATAAGATTTTAAGAGGAAATAAAACATATGAAATAAAAAAAAATGACATCTTTAAGATTTAACTATTTTAAAGTGTTTGAAAAAACTCAAAGTTTCCACTAATTTATATTAAAAATACTATAAGAACTGACAAATAACTTTTCTATTTAAAATGTCATCATATTTTCATTTTTTGTGCTGTTTAAGCTGAATTTCCAGCCTCATTACTCCAGTCTTGTATCACATCATCCTTCAATCATTCTAACATGCTGATTTATGCTTATTATGCTGAAATTATCAATGATGAAAACATCCCCCCGCCCACCAATATTGATTGACATGCGCGTCATCATATCCTCAGTTTGTTGATTCACGTCCGCCATTTTCAGCGTGAGTCGAAGCGATATCACTAAAGGAACACCCTAGCTCTATTCTTAGATGCAAGGCTCATTGGGCTCAACACAAGAGCAATATTCTCCACATTATCGCTCTAATCGGAATTATTGGTTGTATCTTTAGGTAGGTTTGCAAACATGTGTACTTCTCATTGAGTCTACCTTATACTTCAGCCGTTTGCATTTCTCGCGATCCCAGAAGCTCCCTGTGATCTTAACTAGCATGCGTTTTAGAATTCTAAACATAGGTTTCTATCAGGGTACACTCAAGTCGACGGCTGGGCAAAAATGCGTGGCGCGACGATTCGGGACACTTCATGTTTCTGCCGCGCCACAGAGAGTGTCTGGTGTGCCGTGTCGCGGCTTCGAGCGGCGCATCCGGTGCCTCAGTCAAAGTTAATTCAGTGTGCGTGGTTATTAGTTTCTGTGTACAAGCTCGGCACTTGAAACTAGCACACAGTTGGCTGTAAAACTGTACAAAGACACATATGATTTTGGACTCTCTGCTTGGCCTGTGTCCGAGTCGTACATGTACGACTGAATGCGGATCCTCTCAGTCTGCCTGTCTGTGTTGCAAACACAGAGCGGGTGAGCTCATGGCCCCGGCCCCTTGTTACGTTGGGCGGGAAGCCGAAACTAGTCTACATGTGAAGCAACACACCCCTAAATCAGCAAGCTGTGGACACGCCCCAACACGACAACCATAATATTAATTTTAAATCATAAAAATGTAGCCATTTTTTAAACATTCAATTTTATATTGTATGTTAATTTTTGTAGTATACTTTATACACAAGGCTCTCTAAGTAAATCTGAAAATTTGTTCTTAACACTTTTACTGGAGTAATACTTAATAGAGTGGAGGAACGATGACGTCAATTTGTATGCAAAAACCCGGAAGCGAGTTAGCATTTTAGCAGTTCTGGTTCCCTCCTCCCAAAGTCAATGTTTTTTTTAAATGGGATTTCGGTTAAATCGCTTAAATAAGGTTTGCGGCTAACACAAACTCAAGCTACTTTCACGTTTTATTCTACGACATAAAACACATCAGTTACATCACACTCTTGATTTTTTAAATTGGCTACGCTTCTTTAATAAGACGGTTGCTATCAAGTTGCTAAACGGGACTACAGGCGGCGTCGGAGACATTTTACATCATCAAGCTGAACTGGTCTTGAACGCAGCTCGATTGCCCTGGGCATTTGGATTTGTCTGTTATTTAAGTATTTTCATAAACAGTATTTCATAGTTTGTAGTATATTTCTAATTGGGAATTCATATTGTGTATAGATAACGTCTTCACTTGTAAAGACTGTCAAGACAGATTCATTGAAATTAATTGATCCTTTATTTTAATTAAACGACATAATGAAGATACTGCTCACCAGTGCAGTCTGTCTCTCTCCCGCTCTCACTGATGCAAGTGTGAATAGATGTGTAAGAAATAAATACATCACCTGTCATTTTAACATGATCAATAGATTTTTTGTCGGCTTTTCTTCATCTGAACACATTTAACTCTTTCATAACTACAATATTTACACTCCTCCTTAAAATTTAAAGCATATGTGACTGTATGGACTGCTTTTCGCTGTACTTCATGACAAAAAAAAAAGAATATTGAATGTTGTTCTGTGTCCATGAAGGAACTTGCAGGCATATAGACCTGTCCCTCACGCCTCATTTCTGTCGTCTATTACTAAGGTAAGCGGGCTGTGTGCACGCGAGCGATACACTTATTTAAATATGTCTTGTAGGCACATTTATACATACAGTTTTAAAACATTTACAACAACCGTAAAGCAAAACAGATGTATTTCCCACGTAAAAAAAACTATCCAAAAGGCATGTAGGTCTATACAGATGTGTTTTTGCGTATTTATTAGTTTATAAAATACAGCGTGGATTATAATATAATAAATCGAGAAAGTAAATCTTTGTCATGGACCAATTTTCTAAAAAATAAGCTTGAAAAGGCGAGCGCTGTAGTCGTTTATAGCCTAATGTTAGCTTTTCAATTCTTGCATTTGCATTTAGGATCAAAAAGTGCTAAAAGTTATATTTTCATGTGAGGATTATCCAGCTTGACAAAACGTGCAAGTGTAATAAACTACATTTGAACACAGAGCTTATTATTTGCAATCTTTGAAAAGCCTATGGGAAAATCCTAAAGCGATTTTACCGAGGGAACAAGTTTTATGCTAGCAGCCGATTAGCCTACAAGGTGGCGTCATAGTTTCTCCACTCCATTAGGTTATACGTACTTTTACTTAAAGACACGATACATGCAATTTGCTCCACTAGAGGGCGTGTATTCATGACAAACAAAACTGTAGGTTTATGATGCTGTGACTGAGTGTGAAATTATGGGAGTAGCCATCTTCATTACATCGTAAGGGACTTGCGCAGAAGTAGGAATAAGATTTTTAGTCTCTTACATTGTGATTGATCAATTTCTGTACCTGAATGCTGTCCCCAAAAAATGGCAAATAGAGCTATTCAAACCATCTTGTGAAACTATTGCAATATTTGTTGCAGAAAAATAAAATGCCTTAATTGCAGATTTTTCCAATAAAGTGCAGCTCTGCTCCATCTAAATGCACATACTGGAGGTTTATTACAACTGGCTTTACTGACAAAATGCACATGGAAAATAAAAGCGCCTCGATTAAATCACCCAGCCCTAATTCATTTAAGTACTTAATTGGCTCCATTAATATCATACAGCTAACCCAAACATGAAGACGTTTGCACACACAGTTGTTGGTGCACTGACCGGAGAAGGCATCTCCGTTGCTGTAGGCCTTACCCCGGCCCTCTTCATCACTGGGTACAGATGACAACTGCTTGGCTGAGGTGCAGCCCATCGCCTCACTTCCTCTCCTCTCCTTCCTGCATGGCACTCTCTACTGCACCTGTACCACAAACACACATTACATCAGTTGTAACCACACAGGGAAAATATACATGGTATAAATAATAAATAAAGAAAGACTGAAATAAGAAGTACTCGAAAAAAATGTATATGTACAGCAAACTAGACCCGAATTTAGCAGCATGACATGGAGCTCAGTCTATCCATGCTGATAAACACGGAACTTAAATTCATATCTGGGTGTGTCACGTTTACATTTCCTGCTCGTGTTAAGCAGCTGATATGAATTTGGCTTCTTAAGACACTGGCGTCAGCAGTGGATGTTGGTGTTTTTGGACATAGCTTCTGTGTCAGATTTGTCATTGGAAATGGAGACTAGAAATGGTTGGATGAAGTGATAAAACAGAAAATAACAGGTGTGTGACTAAAAGATTTAAAGATCAACGATTAAATGTTTTATACACTGTAAAACAATCTTGCAGGCTTTTTTTTTAGTTGAATCAAATGAACTTTTCTAGTCATTTCAACGTATATCAATCAAACTAAAATAATAATATAAACTTTGCATAACTTAAATGTAGTTTGATTACCTGATTAACTTCTTAACACTTTAATGGTGCTGTATGTAAGTTTTGACTCTTCTAAAGCATACAAATACCATAGTAGGGGTGGGCAATATGACCTAAAATTAATATCACGATATTTTTCATCTTTTGGATAGTGACGGTATAATGTCATGGTATTACTTTCAATAGCAAAATAATATACATCTCAAGGAAGAACGGACAAAAAAGTCTCACTTCTATCACTCTTTAAGTTTTGGTTTCGGTTTGTGTCATTTTAAATGCTCCGTCCCGTTATGAGCTGATCTTCATTTCTCTGTGTTTGTGGAATAAAGCGGCACCAATTTATGAGCAGACAGAGCAGGATTCTCGCGATGACCACCGGCGCAATACTGCTCTTTGTTATGAGCCGTAGTTTCAGTGTAAACTTAGTAAAGGTGAGTTTCTTTGGCGATGATGTGTACAGTATTAGATTTTACATTTAGCGGACATTTGCGCTGAACACGCAGTGAAAGCAACGCAACAAGATTCGGGCACCTTCTCCGAAAACACTCGATTGATCTCAGCTGGTGGATCAACATTTACCTCATGTCATGATCGCTGTCATCTGCGCCATTGTTATTATTATTATTATTATAATAACTTTAAGTGAGGTTTGCATATCTGTGTACTTTTCATTCTTCAGCCGTTTGCATTTCCTGCGGTAACAAAAGCTCCCTGTCATCTGACAGTGGGAAGCATTGAGTGATTGACAGCTAATATGAACCAATACAGCGGCAGCGTAGAGCGATTCAGCAAGTTTATAGAGAAAATCAAATGCTCCCAAATATATTATGAGGGCGCATAGACTAAATTTCGGGCGCTCATGCGACCAAAATGGTTGCAATTTCGAGCCCTGTAGTATAAGGACAGGTATTCAGACCACAACTAAACGTTTGAAGAAAATTGAATGCCTTATTATTTAGAATGAGCTATTATTGATGTAAATGCAGCTGTTCAAGGCGCATAATTGTTTTATTACGGTATTGACGGTATTAGAAAATCCATGTCGTGGCGCAATGTCACACCGGTGATGACTATGACACCGGTGTACCGCCCACCCCTATACCATAGTATGTCTGCTTTGAAAATGTGTTTTCCGTGCCGGAACGTGTGTCTTTGTTTTGGTTCTTTCAACCTGCCCAATGCCACTTTAGTAGAGGTGTGAACCTACACTGGTCTCACGGTTCGGTTACGATTTTCATGCCATCAATTCGGTTCAATTCGATATCTTGGTGCATCGACGATGCTTTCCATACACATTTTTATGTTTTCCTCACAGCACAACAATTCTTGTATTAAAATGTATAAATATATTTAAATTTATATACTATTTGTAATACAATTTTGTCCTTTAATACAAACAGTCAGATATATAAACTGTACCTTTAAACAACATGAGCATTTATAGCAAATAAACAAATATAAATATCCTGCTCAGTCTCTGAGCCTTGTCTTGGTCACGTGCTCAACAGAAAGGGCTGTGATTGGCACTGGTGCTCTTCACAGATGAGTGACACAGATAAATGGCAGTGGCGATCACAGCTGATCCATGATCAACACGGTGGAGAAAACTCTGCAGAAACACGCTTGTGTCTGTATCCAGAAGTATCGCTGTAACAGCCGAGAGGAGAGGAAAAGTCCCGCCAGCAGGTCAAATGTGCCACAGTGAGAGAGAGAAAATAGAGTTTACTTTCATTCTCTCAATCGCAGTGCAATAGGGGCTTCTGCTGTAAGTGTCAGTGAAAGATGGTCTAGCAAACACACACGCAGTGAAATTGTGCACAGTTTCTGCGTTCAAGTAGTGGTAGCGTTGCAAATACTCGCCTCCCTCGCCATAGTAAGCTCACCGCGGCATAGCGCATATGAGATAAATGACGTCAGTACATAATAACCGGTTATGATTATTACCGAATAGTCCACGTCTGCATCGCGGTGCACCAAAGAAACAATTAATTTTGACACCCCTACACTTTAGCCAATAATATTTCAGCACCCGGGTTGCTTAGTTGGAAAACAGCGTATTATATTCATTCATTCATTCAAAAATGCTGTCAAAGCATGCATCCGTGACCGAAATACGACCTCCGGTAGACAGTAGCAGCCTCCGAAATGAGTTGCGGGTTCAATTCCACATGGGGTGGTTATTAATTAGTAAATAATATAAATAATAGAAGCGTAAACATAAGGTGAGCAGGTTACATTGTAAACGCGCATCCTCACAACACACTACATGACAAGATTTGCAGTGATAAGCAATTTGGCTGTTTGCACCAGATGAAACGCGATACAAATTTAAATACAGCCATTCAGAAGCACAGAATATGCACTCACTCATGAAATGGTAAGGTTTATAACGTAATTAATACATACTAAACCTCTTTAACATTATTAAATGTAGATGCTGAATCCCTGATGTGTTGGTTTGCATGATTTCACAGTTCTAAAGTTCAATTTCAAATGGTTTATTTTATTTCCAAGATCTGAGGTGAACTATCTGCTGCTGCTTTCAGTAGTATGGCAATAAATGTCATGTAAAATCGCATTCAAAATCACATTATTAGCATCATCATTGAATAAAGCCCATGAGGTGTACCTGAGGTGATCACAGTTTATCTTGTTGTTCAGCTGCAAGAAACAGAAGCCATTTCTAATATATCAATTTGAGGTGTTGGTTGGAAAAAAACTCCTTTTAATATGGTAAATATTCCCTCTATTGCGTGTCGTTGCTTTAATTTAGAACACAAATTAAGTCACTCCTCAGACTCGCTAGTCAGTCTGACTCGCTCCTCAATCTGGCAACCTGCGCTTGCATTTGTTTTGATCCAGGAATGTAATACCTAGTTCAACCAGCTGGGTGTCGAACTTACATACTGCATCTTTAATTACCCCACCAAGAAAAAAAAATGTTTGGATTGCTTTTTAACTTTGAAATTGCAACTCTGGGTTGCATTACAACTCCTGATGACACTAGTTAACACACTCAATGCATTTTTTTGAACACGTCCTATAATTTCTAAAATGTCAACCTCTACCACATGGTTGATATGTCGGTTTATGGTACCGAAATGAAAAATCGAAAAATATAAAGTGTAAGACCAATTTATTAAAAAAAAAAAATATTCTAAATCATCTTTGTTTTTTGAATATGCCATAAAATATTTCAGATTCTCATTTAACATGTTTTCTTACAATAAAACCAAAATCAAGTGTAGTCAAAGAGCATAAAACCACTAAGAGGCGACACTCTAGTGTGATTTGGGAAACAGCCACTAGATGGTGCGGCGGCCATTTTGGAATGAAAGTTTCAATAGAACTACAGCATATTATAAGTCTGTAAAATAAACTAATAAAAGTGCTGATGATTGTGATAGTAAGTGTTGTATTGTCGTCTTTCAGGTTGTATCTCAGCTTTAATGCGCTTTTTAAATGAATAAATAAAAAACAAAGCAGCTGCTTGCAATCGAGACAGCAATAAGATCCAATAGACGGCTGATCACTTTCACTCCAAAATGGCGGAATCGCGGGGCTGTGCTGGGCTCTGCTGTTTGCAATGAAACGTTCTATTGAGTGTCGCCTCTTAGTCATTCTAAGCTCTTTGGTGTAGCAACAGGACTGTGTTTGTAAGATTTTTCAAACTATTATTTAAAACAGTAAAACATGGTCAACCATTTGGTAGAGCGGCATTTAAAGTGTTAAAATAAGTTAAAAAAGATAAAAAAACATTCGTAGTCATGACTTTTTGTCATATAATTTTTCATTTTTCATATAACTTTGAAACTGGAACAACATTTTCTGAAAAGATATTTGGGATAATTAAATTATGTCTATACAGATACCAGTATTTGAGCAATTAAAATAAGTCTAATGTGATCACATGTGTAACCACATAAACTAGGACAGGTGTAATATAAATTCATATTTAAGCACAACTGATGAGAACACAGGTCTTAAAGCCATAGTTCATCCAAAACTGAAAAATCTGTCATCATTTTCTGACTCGCCACTTGTCGCAAACCTGTTTGAGTGTCTTCCCCACTGCTGTATGGATATCTGTTATAGAAATGTACAAAATAAACCTGATTTAACGTCCACAAACCGGGACTAAAGCGTCTTCCTTTATAATTATTCTGACATGCGGCTGTGCTGATGAAGTAAAGCTAAGCTAAATCGCTGTAATTCATTACACACATGCTCTGTTTGAAAACATTTTAAACTTGTAAAACTTACTCTTGATCACATTTGATGATGATTGATGATCCTAGCGAACTGAACAGATCTTTTATTCCCGGTTGCTTTGCGCACATCTGGTCTTGTTGATATGATTATGCACATGACTACCGGGACATGTTAATACGCACAGCTGTCAATCAATTCTGTGGGCGGGTGAACCGCATTCCTACGTAAAGTTGCGGTCGGTCTGAAAACCGCTCCAATTGGTCCACCATTTTTATGTTGTTAAATTTAAAAAAAAAGGACTGGGTGTGTTTATATCACCCCAATATGACGGTCTATACACCATACATGCACATATGTCTGTCCAAACAGCTTGAAAAGTAGATTTTTCACCATAGGTGCCCTTTAAGCTAAATTCTAACTCTCATACTGACCTTATTTAATAAAAATCTGGCCAAGTATATTAAATACAGATCTGATGCGTGTCTAAAATTTTAAAAATGTGTATATCCAAAAAAAAAAAAAAAAGTGTAATAAAGCTTTATATGTGTTTGTACATTAGAAAGTGCCATGTTTAACATTATTGTTCCCAGTAAAAAACGATAACTAGAAAACATTTCTTCTATGACTTACAGAAAAATGTCATTATAACAAAAAAATAGCTTAAAAATATGTCAACCATATTTTGTTGAAGCCAATTTACTTTTACCATTGGATTAGGGAACTTGCATTGGAGAAAATTTAGCTCTCCAATAAAGTTAGCCGTAAAAACTAGAATTTTTATCTGGCAGCTAGTGCTTACATACGTAGAGCTAATGGCTACAAACTCACACTTTGATTATGTTGTCTACCTCCCCCCCCCTTTTTTTTTAAAAAAGCTAACTGTAAATAATTTCATGTACAATATATGAATGAACGTGGCTGTGTGACTGTAAAAATATGGTGTAAAACAGATTAGAAATGTGCAAAATAAAAAGCATAGCAATGATGCAGTGTGGTACGGAGCTCTGTTGAAGCAAAGATCATTATTTTCATTGTTCATCCTTTTTTTAATGGTTGTTATATTAAGTTAAATGTCAATAGTAAGGTTTTTAAAGGGGGAAACATTTAGTACAAGAATTATTTAATGACAGGCGGTGCTGTGACGCGGTGGGTAGCGCTGTCGCCTCACAGCAAGAAGGTTGCTGATTCAAGCCTCGGCTGGGTCAGTCGGCATTTCTGTGTGGAGTTTGCATGTTCTCCCGTGTTGACGTGGGTTTCCTCCGGGTGCTCCGCTGTCCCCCACAGTCCAAAGACATGTGCTATAGGTGAATTGGGTAAGCTAAATTGTCTGTAGTGTATGTGTGTGAATGAGAGTGTATGGTAGGGTTGTGCTGTTTACCTGTACTATGGTAGTATTACGATATTATGGCTCCAAAATACTGGCGGTGCCACTGTAGTTTGTAAACGGTAGTATCGTCATTAATGGTTCATCTACAATAGATAATGTTGCATGTGGAAAAGTCACTAAAATGCTCACGTTTGTGCAACAACAGACTATTTTATTTTAATAGTCTGTGGAGCCCTTTAAGATTGTAAAACCGTGAAGAATTTGTGCCTTTAATGGTAGCCTATTGCACGTTTTCTAATGCTTCAGTTCGATCGCTCATCTAAATCGGTTCATTTCTGTTCCTGTTAATATGATTTATTAGCAATCCCTTTAACAGAAAGACTCACAAAGTGAAATTTTGATTTACTTTGGATTTTTACCTGATAAGATTGAAAAAAAAATAGATGGAAAATCCAAAATAGCACCAGGAAACTCCTTTGTAGCAAATTTCATTCGGTATAATTTGTATCTTTATTTTAATGTATTTTTGTTGGCCAGTTTTCTACAAAATAAACAAAAAGAATGAATGAATTTTAGGTGAAGTGTTATGCAAATAATACTTTTTGGCCTTAAGGAAATTATGAATTACATTCAAGTCGGCCTATTATAACAAAATATAGTATTTCTAACCATTTTCTTTATAATAGCCTATTGCACGTTTTCTAACGCTTCAGTTTGAACGCACATCTGAATCGGTTCATTTCTGTTCCTGTTAATATGATTTATTAGCAACCTTGACAATCTCTTTAAAAGAAAGACTCACAAAGTAAAATTCTGAATTACTTTGGATTGTTATCTGATAAGACAAATAAAAAAAATAGATGAAAAACCCAAAATAGCACCAGGAAACATTGAAACAATTTTTGACCACTTCATATAGCCTCATTTTGTTGGAAAATTCTCATTTATAGCAAATTTCATTTAGTATAATTTGTATCTTTATTTTAATGTATTTTTGATGGTCAGTTTTCAACAAAATAAACAAAAGGATTGGATAAATTTTAGGTGAAGTGGGGTGCAAATAATACTTTTTGGCCTTAAGGAAATTATGAATTACATTCAAGTAGGCCTATTATAACAAAATATAGTATTTCTAACAATTTTCTTTATAATTTGAGGTATGAATTACAGTATCGCAATACTACTTAGTATCATGATACTTCAGCTGATATAGTATCTTAAGATTAATTATTGGTATCGCAACAACCCTAGTGTATAGGTTTTTCCCAGTGATGGGTTGCAGCTGGAAGGGCATCTGCTGCGTAAAACATATGCTGGATAAGTTGGTGGTTCATTCCGCTGTGGCGACCCCAGATTAATAAAGGGACTAACCCGAAAAGAAAATGAATTATTTAATGACGTTTAAAAGACTATTCAAGTACTAATGTAAATAAGCTGTCATTTCAAATCTTTATTCTTGCTCCATCTTTCAAAATACTGTTTTACACAACAAAGCGAGACGAATAATAATTTATATTATAAACTTTTTAATAATTACAGGTTAGAATAGCTATATTGTTTCGTGTCTGAACCTATATTTTGACATTTTATTTTACAAGTCAATTGAAAACTCTGAGTAGACAAGTTTGTCTTAGACCATGTACGCTGTTAAATGTGACCACCGTTATTAAAACGACCTGTCTTGTAAAGAGCGAACTTTTATATTTTCTCCAAGACGTCATTTCTCGTGCCGAGCATCATCCAATCAGAGCAAACTCACGGCACGTCCAGCTGGAGCCCCGTGCATAAAGGGCCCTTGTGTGGCATCAAAAGAGCTGCGAGCGGTGGCAAGCAATCCAATGAGGCTGAACTAATCGCTCTCAGAGGTGAGAACCGTTAACTCACAGCACACACAAACCACACAGCGCTTACATACAACTGACAACTGTGCCAATAACATAAAGACACACTGTGGTGCGGAGTTAACCGTGCTATACGTCTGTACACCAAACATAAACGAACTAAAATGCCCTTTAAAATAAAAAGTATTACTAATATTGAACATTTAGCACCCATCACGGTTGTATCTTCCATAACCAACATAGTATCTTGCAGCAAGCGAGTAATGTGGCCTAGCAGTGAACGGGCATAACAATAAACACTTCAAATCCAAACAATAAACGCTGTACATGAACCAGATACCTTCTAGCAGCAAATAACTGCTATCCCTCACAGCAACAAACCGCTAATGGTGCGCGTTAAATCAAAGTGGATGTGTTTTGTTGGGAATGTTCACCAGAACAGGACAACAACAATGGTCGCAAAGGCGAAGATACGGTTCACTTGGATTGTTCAAATAGTGAGCACGTAATGGGTACAAGTGTTATAAAGCAGGTTATGCTGGTATTCTTACCTTCTGGACAGATGCAGAGTTTAATCGTGCTGTTCGTGATCAGGAAAAAGCGTTCAAACGAGACTAGCTCAATACAAATCAGCCAACAGGCGTGAATAATCGATATGTCGAATCGTCGGGCAAAGAGCTCTGTGTGCACAGACAGAAGCACTCGAGCGCCGCTAGTTCAACTGATGATTTATTTATAGATTGCTTATGTGAAAAGATAGAGTTTAAAAGATAAATGGTTCTATCTGTGGCTTAGCATGTGCGATTGTCGTGTGATAGAGGAGTTTTTAAGGAATTTATTCATTTTACTGATTCTTGAAAAGTAGGGCAAACGGTATAAAATGAAACTTTTACTGAGGCAAATGAAAATATATTGTTGTATCCAGTTTGTAACTGCGGTCACGCCATCTGCGGTTCCGAGAGAGACGGTCAGAGATATATCCAGCTGCAGAACCGCAGAACCACACACGTTTCAGGCACACATAATCTAGCACACACGATTTAGGCAAACCATATTTGGTAACTTAAACTCCTTAGCATTATGGACACCTATTGAATTTCACAAATATGGCTTCTCATTTCAGTCATTATTAAATCGTAACGATCATTTTAACATCTCTGCAGTTTCTGAACCCAAATTATGTAAATAAAAATAATTGGTTAAAGACACTTATGACTTTATTCACGTGTCCACATACACAAAGAAAGCATAATAGACCGTCTTGTAGGATTAAGTGTAATAAACTAATACTTTTGTAATAAACTAAAATCACTTTGTTTTAAAATATAAAAAGCAAACAATAATGTGTCAAATTAAAATGAATTACTATAGTTAATCATTTAAACAATATATAATATAGCTATAAACTGATTATCTGCTTATAAACTACTATCTTTTACTAAACTGTCACAGCTGTAGATAAATAAAACGTTGTTTTATTTAAAAAATAAATAAATAAAACAAACATGATAAAAGAAAGGAGCTTTTTATACCTAATATTATATTTTAGTAGGTGGCAAGTGAACATGTTACCTAATAACTAATATTCCAAAACAAATTATGTTTACGGATCATTAATTCAGACTAAAAAAGCACTTCTCTATTAAACACAGTAATATCAGAAATACAAATGTTTATTTTCAATATACGCATTTTTAAAAAAAATTACAATTATTGTCATTTATTTATTTAGTGATACCGTAATGTTGCTTAAGATTAATTTTTTTTTAATCCATAATAAAATCGTCTAAAGAAACGCGAATGCGGAACTTTAGGAATGCAAAAGCCGGAAAGAATTTAAGGTAACACTCCCTCTTCCGGCCAACTCATCCGAACTCTGCTGTCAGTTCAAATGTGTCACTTTGTGCCAGTCATCCAAATAATCAATCGCTTCACTTTTAAATAGTTCAACACTAAAAAGACAATCGCCAAAATGGTGTTGCAGACGATGATTGTTCGGGTCGCTGACGGTCTTCCGCTTGCTGCATCAATGCAAGAAGACGAGCAGGTAAGAATGAATAAATTGATAAGTCAGCCAAAAACATTACTGAATAAAGATGACAGTTGTGTGGTTGTTGTTTTGTTTTACAATTGTAATTGTATAACCCATTTAACGTATCCGTGTTTATGCCTAACTTTCCATAGTCTGGACGAGACTTACAGAAGTATCAGAGTCAAGCCAAGCAGCTGTGCCGAAAACTGAACGAGCAGAGTCCAGCACGGTGCACTTTAGAAGCGGGGAAAATGTGTTTTCAGTAAGTAAGAACTCGGACACCATTCAGAACTCAATTCCAGACGGTCATTCATAAATCATGTGAAGTCCTGAGTTTGGGACTAACAGGATGCAGATTTGTTTTTGGCATTAAAACCCTGAAATTCCGACTGTTTACATTTGTGACATTAGACCACAGAACCAGTTTTAACTCTCAATTAGCTGGAAATTGAGATTCTGTATCATCTGAAAGCTGGCTAAATAACTTTCCGCTGATTCCAGATTTGGAAATAACATCCGTTGTTTTGAGGTTTAATCCAGGATGACATCACTCTTCATAAGGTCATCTTGTTTTCTAGCTATGTCATTGAGAAAGGAGTGTGTTACCTGGCCTTGTGTGAAGCAGGGTTTCCCAAGAAACTGGTATTTGCCTATCTGGAGGATCTGGAAGGAGAATTCAGTGAGCAGTACGGGGCAAAGGTCCCATCCGTATCACGGCCATACTCTTTTATCGAATTTGGTGAGTAATATTTGATTTATATCATCATAAGTGCAATCGGAATCACCCTTGATGATTATATACACCACAATTATAATGTTTTGTTCAGCAAGGATGTCATAAAGGGGACCTATTATGCAATAATCACTTTTATAAAGGGTTTATACTCCGTTGTTTGGCAACAGTCTGTAAATATAACCAGCTTTTAATAGTAAACATTTAGTAATTTTATTTATTATTATTACACTTCATAAAAACAGTCTGCAGAAACCCTTTGATTGACATTCTCCCTTTGCACATGTCATCAGAGGGGGAAAGTCCTGCTCATTAGTGACCATCTCTCCCTCATTAGCAGAGGATGCTAGTCTTGTTTTTAAGGCCGTTTACGGTAATACGTTTTAATTTTGAAAGGCATAAGTTTTGCTATGGTTACGGCATCCGTATACACTACCCCAGAGCTTTCGAGTGCAGAAAATGGAGCGTTTTGAAAACGCTGGATAGGCTGTTTTCATTTTAAAATGCTGCTGCTCTGTGTAAAGCTGCGGTCACACTTGACTTTTCTTCCCATAGACTTCCATTCATACGCACGCGAATGCGTCAGACTGGAAACGCGGGGTCATGCGTCAAGTTTCGCAGGTTGCTGCGGTGCAAAGTTCAAAAACTGGCTTGGTGAACTCTGACCTGCTAAATCGCATCACTTGACTGCGTGAGACCAATCGAGGATCCAAACACACGACCTCTCTGGGCAGAAATGTAAAACATGGAGCAATCGCTCGCTTTTTTAGATGTCTAATCATCTTGTTTAATCCCGCCCCTTTTCGCAGCGCCGTACGACAGAATTTCGCACACACAAAGCCCAGTGTGACCGCAGCTTTAGTGTGGATGGGGGAAAACAGAGACATCTGAAAACGGAGGCGTGGCTGCAGACATTCACCTATCTGATTGGGGCTTTTTCCTCAATATTAAGTAGCCTACACACACAAAGTTCAGTCTTGCATCCTCTCCTTGTAAGTTCAGGCTTTGCATATGACCGTCATCTTTACTATATATATATATATATATATATATATATATATATATATATATATATATATATATATATATATATATATATATATATATCAAAACGGATCATAACTGCCTTTTATTTTCAATGAAAAATACAAAACACACCATGTCTCTTTTGCTGAATATTAGTTTTAATAATCAATAATGGCCATTATAAAAGAATAATAAAGTTTATACGTCACAGGAAATAAATGCAAGCAACCAGTCAATATGCAGAATCAGTGTACATGGTTACATAAATTAATATTAACTTATCTTTGCGCTCAGCCAAAACACGTTACCTGAGAACAGGTAATAGATTAAAAGACCAAAGTCGAGGAATTTGTTGTTGGATGGAGACCAGATGAATTAAATATCACGTTTAACAAATAAGGTGAGATTAAATCCAGCAGTAGATTCTTGGGGAACCGTCCAACGAGCACGGCTCTCATCGCTGCAGTGCATGCAAGAGTGTGTGTGGTCATGTGATGTGTGTTTTCAGCAGTGTAGTGTAGATGGAGAGTTGTTTAGAAACACTAGGTGAAACGCCAGTGTGGACGCGGATCGTTTCATTCTAAAACTAAAACGTATTAGCGTAAATGGGCCCTAAATCTGCCACTATGCGGACACAAAGGCGTTTGTAGTACAACTCACTTTTGAAAAGAGCCCAGTCTCATTTGAATTTAAAGCGACAGTCACTAAAATGCCACAATTTGGCTCAAAGACTAAAAGGGGCAGTTTCAAAGACTTATAAAACATTATTTATGGGGTATTTTTGAGCTATAACTTCACATTCACACTCCAGGGACAACAGAGAAAACTTATTTTACATCTTTTGAAATGGTGGCCCTTTAAATAGATCAAATGTGATACAAGGGTATCAAGTTACTTAGGGCTTCTTAGCAAGTAGATGATCATTAGATTTTCCACAAACTGTAAAGCAGTACAACTGTTTTCAACATTGATAATAATAAGAGATCTATCTTAAAATCCAAAGCAGCACTTTAGAATAATTTCTGAAATTTTCTGCTGAAAACGTAGTTTTGTATTATGGGAATTAATTACTTTTATAATATATTAAAATAGAAAATGCAAAATATTAAAAAGTTGTAAATTGACTTGTGTATTATTCTTTATTTATTTATTTTAAAAAAATTTAATCAATATGCTTGCTACTCTCTTTAAGTATGCAGGTTTTAAGTACTTACATAAGTGTAAACTACAGTGACAATGTGAACTAAACAATTTCCGTTTGTCTCCAGACACGTACATACAGAAAACCAAGAAGTCGTACATTGACAGCAGAGCAAGAAGAAATCTGGGCAACATCAATTCAGAATTACACGATGTTCAGAGGATCATGGTTGCTAACATAGAGGAGGTGCTTCAGCGAGGAGAAGCATTATCTGGTGAGTGAACACTTTATACAGCCTCCTTCACTCACTATTATGATTTTCGGGATTACCTTTCATGTAATCTGTTATGTAAAGTTTGTGAAAGTGAAAGGTCTGCGGTTTCAAAGATAAATGTGGCTGATAAATAGTTAATACCATCATAGATAAATAGTTTAATTCTAATAAAAGAGTTGTTAGTAATTCCAGTCTTATCACCTGCACAAACCTACGTAGGTCTGGTCTTTGTTTAATGCCAGCCTGTGGTCTTCAATGTCTGCCCATGAAGTTTCATTTATGCCATCAACATTAAGAAACACCATCTTCTGCACTCAGAAAGCAAATCGTCTGTGGATGCACTTCACAAATAGATATTGTAAAACCAATGTCATCACTGAGGAAGCCTCTCGAGCTCAATTCAGATCTGGGCTTGGTTGCAAAAACTGCTTGGACTAGTCTTAAAATAATCAGACACCATAACATTTTCAAGTCATTTACAAAAGTTTTGACCATTCTAATTTGAAAGTGAAAACCAAAACTTATTCATGGCTTAACAGCGGTCATGTTTATGCAACTGGCCTATGGTAATGACTGCTTTGTTTGCAACTTGTGCTTTAAATTGTAAACCAATCAAAACAGTCTGGTCCATTCGAACGCAGTAGACCAGGCATGGGCAAACTCCATCCTCGAGGGCCGGTGTCTCTGCAGAGTTTTGCTCCAACACTAATCAAACACACCTGAACACCCTAATTAGTGTCTTCAAGATCACTAGAAAGCTACAAGCAGGTGTGTTTGATTAGGGTTGGTGCAAAACTATGCAGGGACACCGGCCCTCCAGGATCGAGTTTGCCCATCCCTGCAGTAGACTCTCAGGCCTGTCCACATGGCAACTGAATTAGGTCAATCTGCAAAAGTTTAATTTAGTTTTATCTACATATTACGTACAAGCTTTTGTAAAACAAGCTTTTTGGATAAAAGGTTTACAAAGTGGGAAAATTGCCTGCTACATAGCTGCGGGATTGGCAAAACACCACTTATTGGAAACAAAGACATCACCACAGCACGTAATCAGAAGGAAGGACCCCTCACGTAATAACCGGTGTCCTAACATTGCATCCCACTCATCTGATTATGCAACACTGGATTTTAAATGGTTCTAAGGTTGGGATTAGGGTAGATTAGGAAAATCTTACAGCATTATATCAAAACTACTCCACATCAAAATTTACCCTGGTAGAACCGTCTGATGGGTAGCACATTTTGTCATCAAGATATGCTACCCCTAGAGAGGAATCACATCATTCAGTTCAGTGACTTCTAACAGACATTTCATGAGTTACAAGACCTTATCAGATACATTTGACCTAGACAAGCAGGACTTTTACAGATTCTTGCAAGCTAGAGATTACTTTAATTAAAAAAAAAATAATTAGGGATGATTATAATTTGATCACAGTATTTTCGGATACATACAAAAAAGAAGAAAACAAAAAACTGGTCTCTAAATTATATGAATTCATACAAAACAGTAAGACTCATTCATCAAATTACATGACACAAAAATAGGAGAGAGTCAAACTAACAAATAACAGAGCAAGATTGGACCGATATGTGTGTCACGCATGCAAAAACCACAAACTCAATAGCTTGGAGAGAGTTTGGATGGAAAAATCTGATGAGGTTCTTCATAACTCCTAAACTGTCTGCATTGCGTACAGCTGTTGGAGACAATGTGGAACCTTAAAGGCAAACCATTTTCACAATTTTGGGCTTTCCCAAAAATACAGACCTTCTGGTATGAAATAGCGACTGATATAAAAAAAGGTAACTGGAGAAGAATTAGACTGTTCAATTATTACATTATACCTTGGGAAAATACCGGAAATTATTCCAACTATTGACAAATACTTAATTCAAATCCTCTTGGTAAGTAGCAGAAAAGCTCGAAAATTGTTTTCAGTCTGATCCTCCCACAAGGGCTCAATGGATAGGAATTGTAAAGGAAATACACTGTATGGAGAGACTGACTTTTAACCTAAAATTTGATAAAAAAAAGTGTAACAAGTACTGGCAAAAAACGGTCTGAATAGGTCATTGTAAATAATTTGTAGTAATATATGTCAAATGTATTATGACTTGATTTTGTAACCCTTATGACAACCGCTTTGTTCGTTTTTATTTATTTTCTTCCGCTTTTCTCTTAAAAAAAGAAAGATATGCTACCTAATTTTTGTATTGTGTCAGTAGAGATGCCACAATACTCAATGATATTGAACTATTCGGTAAAACCTGCACCGTTCAATATGCATTTGTTATGCATTTAAATTTTAAAAATTGTATTTTTCTCCATTTCTTTAGTTACTCTCTAAACTGGCTTTGCATGTTGTTTAATGTAGTAAAAATCCACTAAACTTAAGGAGGCTTTCACATGAAGGTGACATGGAGCGCAGGTCCAGTCATTCATGCCTTTATTAGACTACAGTCCTAGTTTTGACAGAGTGTGAACACACATAAAATCAGAAGCACACACTTCACGTCGCTTTCAGTGTTTAAACTCATAAACCTTTTTTAGCTAACATTGAACCTCAAGGCGTGAAGAGGACTCGCGCTCGAGATTTGAGAAGTGCCCTCATCTGAAAGGCTGAATGAATGTCACAACTGTCAAATTAAGTCCTGCTTCTGAACGATGACACTCAATTATGTTGACATGTCTGACTTGGATATTCAATCACCTATGCTGTAAAAAAGTAAACATTGGAGAAGTTATGTGTTGACTAACTTTCTCTGGATTGGCTTAAAGTCAACACATCTTATTTCTCCTGTGTTTTTAATGTTAATTAATTTACAAAAGATAATGACCAATAATGTTTCAACTTTAATATATACAGTGGAAATTATTTACAGTACGCAGTGTTATATTTGATCATATTATTCACTATCTGTAACTGGAAATGACTGCTATATAACTAAAAATCCTGAATAACACTGTTTAGTTTAATAGAAGCTTATATTAGTATGTTATAGTCATGCTTTTGCTTGTAAGACTTTTATTTTTATTGATCATAGACCAATCATTGTACCAAAACTCTGACTCTAAAACCTTGATACGAAAGAGCAATATCTACTATTGCACCCCTACTGGACAGCAGGACAGAACAACGTCTTGCGTTTAAGTCTGTCTCATACTCGCTGCATTCTTCTTTGATTTGAGTGTATCCTGCGGCTCTGTCTTTTTATTTAAAGTGCCATATGCGGCATATGTATTACATCATTTTAACCCAGTTTTCCCATTTCCATGTGGACGCAGACATTTCTTGAAATGACTAAAGTATAGATCAGGGGTCACCAATCTCGTTCCTGGAGGGCCGGTGTCCCTGCAGGGTTTAGCTCCAACTTGCCTCAACACACCTGCCTGGGTGTTTCAAGTATACCTATTAAGATCTTGATTAGCTCATTCAGGTGTGTTTGATTAGGGTTGGAGCTAAAATCTGCAGGACACCGGCCCTCCAGGAACAAGTTTGGTGACCCCTGGTATAGATGCAAAACCTATAGAATTCGCAAAAGTTGCCGTGTGGACGTAGCCCGAGTATGGAGGGCTGTAAACAGACCAGATCCTGGAATGAAGTGAGAGAAGAGCTGATGTTGTGGTATATTTTGTTTTGGCAGTGTATGAGCAGGCATGTCACTCACTTTGAACAAAATAAAAGTTCTCCAAGCATATCTAAAAGCATTTGAAGCCATGAATGCCTGTTATTAAACCACTGAGGGGTACATTTAAGTACGCTACAGTAGGCATTTATTTGTTTTCACTGTCAGAAGTACTAAAATAACAAACCGTACCATAGCATTTTTGTGACTCCTTCATAAGTGTACATTGCACAACAGTATGGTAACAAAAGGGTGGAGCTAGACTTGCCAATGAATGCTGCAGGTTCAGAGATTGTCACTTGCGCATGCAACAAGCCATAATCACATCTAAATATGGGACAAAGGGGACCACTTTCTACCTCTATTTGCTGCTTGTCTGCATTTTAAATTATTAAATTGAGTGCACAAAAGACAATGGCTGCTTCTCAATATGCGTTCTTCAGCATCCTCGTGTAACGTCAGCATCATCCGCCAAAGTTCAGGTCTAAAACTTAAGACCCCAAGAACGGAGGAGTCATTTAAAATTTCAGGATTCCTTGATATCGAGGACGCACCGATGCAGACTTGAGCACCGAACTTACTCTAGAAGTCCCAGAAGTCATTGCTGCGCTTCCCACCTCCAGTTGAATTTTATATAGGTTTATTTATAAAGTTCAGAGATAAAACCTATTTATCTCAGGAGTTTCCCTAAATGACACAGTGAAAGTAAACATCACCATGAAAATCTTAATAAAGGAATAAACACATTAAGGGTGTTTATTTGCTGAACTTCGTATTAAAATCTGTTTTATTTCTATTGTGCAACGTATATTTGTAAAGTCTTTATGCAGAGTATGTATTTTGTAAAATGGGAAAAACAATAAATCGCTGTATGAATGCTGTAATGTGTAAATTTCCGGTTAAAAATGCGTGAAGGTCATGTGACCATCAGGAAGAACGCAGCATCCCATTTCTCACAGGACACATTCTGTGGTCTTGCGGTCTCCCAAGTTCGTTCTTCTGAGGTGACCTGGCAAGACCGGTCTTCACAAGAACGCAAGTCCATTCTCTGCATTCTTGGAATTGAGAAACAGCCAATATGTAAACAACTTGACATATGAGTGACGCCCCATTCACACGGAGCGTCAGCGCTTCCCATTTACTTTGAATTAGTGACGTCAGGCCTTGCCGAACTGCATCGTGGATTCTTGAGAATTTCTCAACTTTTCTAGCGCTAATGGATGCGTCAGCCAATCAGGTTGCTTTATGCAAATACACCAGCTCAGACAGTAGCCGATTGAGGAGTAATTTCACTGGCTAACGCTGCTATGGCGATCGCATCAGCCCCGATTTCAGACACGCCCTCCGTCAAGGGATGCTGAAGCCCCATGTGAATCAAGCCTGAGAATTACATTGTTTGCAACACACCTAGCAAGTAAAAGGGTTCTATTGGCAGTGGTAATGCCAGGCCGATCAGGTTGACCCATATCGAATCGTACTGTACCCTACCTTATTGTACTCAGTGGAATCAAAGCATTAGAATACGCCTATAATCCTAGCAATGAAAGCAAAATATGTTTCTAAATCAGTAGTTTAAGCAAATAGAGTCAGTGATTCTATGACCCTTTCTGTAAACCAAATGAATAGACTTTTGTATGAATCGTCTAAATTATTTAGTGAAACATTCAATCAAGGACTTGGACACTTGCTGAAGGTACAGTGCTCAGCATATATAAGTACACCCCTCACAAATCTCTCTTTTAAATGCATATTTTAATAGGAAGCTTTACAATATTATGTTTATGCATATACATTAGATTAGTCAGTACTGAAGCCAAATCTGGAGCTTATCTAACAAAATAACTTACGATAACAGTCCAAAAACGAGTACACCCAAATTTATAGGTTATAGAAAAAAATATTAAATACAAATAAAAAATTAAAAAAAGGAAAAAAGAGAAAAAATAATAATAATAATTTGAAAAATTTAGTTTGTTGAATTTTGTAGGTTGTAATTTTTTTCAATATTTTGCTTGAATTAAATTGTAATATCTTTCAATTTCTAAAGATGCTCGGTGACTAAAATATTATTTTAACAAATATATCTGTTTAATAAATCTGTTTTGTTTAAATGCACCAAAATTCATTGCCTATATTCACTGAGAAATGGATACAAATAATCATTTTCAAAGTGGGGTGTACTCAATTATGCTGAGCACTATGTAAATCTATCCATTACTAAGTTTAAATCAGCAAAATTACCAGCATACAACAGCCAAATACTTAATTAATATAGAAAAAACAATATTAAAATACATTTCTTTTCAATCCTTATCTTTATTATATTTTATGAGAAAAATCTAAGTGTTTTTCTTCCATTGGATAAATGTAAAATGGCATTAAAGAGTACTCATAAGACCAGACTACTCTTTGCATTTGTGAAAGTATGACAGTATTTTGAAATGCTTTAAAATAATATTTGTCTTTTTCTTCCTATAGCCTTGGATTCCAAAGCAAGCAATCTGTCCAGTCTGTCTAAGAAGTACCGCAGTGATGCCAAATATCTGAACACCCGGTCTACCTATGCTAAAGTGGCCGCCGGCGCTGTCATTCTCATCACACTCGTTGTTTACGTGCGCTTCTGGTGGCTGTGAAATACAAGGAACAAACTCGAGCAGAAACTCTCAGGGCCTTGCCTCACAAAAAATGGTTCGGACACCAAATAGTCTGTTCTGGCCTTAAAGTTGTGTCTGTTTGACACTGAATGTAGGATAGCGAGGGTTTGTAATAACGATGTCCTATCTTTCTTTATTTATAACATGTCAGTGGAAGGAGTTAAAGATGCGCGTTGCCTTGTATGTCTCCTGTATGTTCGAAACGGAGCTATGCAAATTATATTTGGTATACCTTGTGGGTTAATTTGTGATTTATTTGTAAAATGTGAAGGTAGTTTTATAGAAACAACAGTAAATTTTGAAAAAACAAATGTTTTGTTGTTTACAAATGATGCAAAATGCACAATAACAAGTACATTTACTCACTCAAAAATGATAAATGCTCACTTCTGTGGAGCAGGGAATACAAATGAATTTGTGCATTAACGAATCACAAGTGAATTTCTGGTTGAAATCCAAATGTTCATAATTCACTTGGAGATTTAGGCCATGAGGTCAAAGTCGTCTCGCTGAAAGAAAAATAAAATTGTACCTTTAACAGACGAGCGATTAGTTCATATGTTTCGTATTCATTTAAACAGTGTCAATGTGATCACAGAAACGGCAGCATTCATTCAAACACGGTGAAATGTGTTAAATAAACGTGAAAATTTTGACTAAATGTATTTCGTTATTAAATGTTTTGCATACGCTGATCAAAATTTTAGGTATTTTATTTAAAACATAGGCTATATGTTTGTTTATTGATTAAAAATTATAAACTATTTTACTAAAACATTCAATAAAGAATATTCATATTTCAAATTAACGTTCATTTTGTCATCAAGAAATTATGAAATGTCAGATTCCAGCAAAACATTAAGCAGCACAGCAAATAATAGTTTCTTGATCATCAAAAGCATATTAAAATGATTTCTGAAGGACCACATGACATTAAAAAAGAGAGAAATGATGCTAAAAATTCAGCTTTTCCATCACAAAAATAAGTTCTATTTTAAAACCTTTAAATACAAAAGCTTTATTTTAATTTGTAATATTCATTCATTTCAATAATAATGATTTTTAGTTTGAAAGTATTTTAAAAATAATATAATCGATGTGCTTTTGAACAGTGTATGATCATTTATTCATGAATTTTGACGTACCTCCTCATTGTAGTTCATGACATGTTGTTTGATCTTGGAGGAATCCACCCATGTGACAAAGTCTTCCATATTTCTGTGAAAATATTGCACAACAAAACAAGTTGCCAAAGACTCAAATAATTCAACTTGTTTTATTTTCTTTCTTTTAACGGACAAACCTTGTTACAAGAAATGCAGGATCAGTGATGACTTCTGGCCCAACACGAATATCTGTTCCTCAGTCAAGATGCATTTTCATTGACAGTTATACAGAGTGACAAGGGCTTGATGTTTATTTGACCATACAGTTTACAATTAAAGCATTTTCAATGTATTAATGTAATCTTAGCCATAACAGTGTTCATTAAAACATGTAATGTGTCCTCATATACTCGAAGCAAAGGTTCATAGTGTAGTGTTTGAATGAATATGTAGATATGTGCTGCAAAATGTTCTCTCAATGGCTAAAACACAGACGCGCACACTAAATCTGTGGTGACAAAACATAAGCAGAATTAATAGCAGACGTAAAGTGCTGGTTTAGATCTGGTCACATCATGCATTGTTTGTTTCTGATCTGAGAGCGATCTTTATTTCTGAAAATGGTTCCATTTACATTTGACCACATGAATCCACAAACATCTCAAACGGTCACCTGTGGCTTTCCGTTGCTTGCGCGTTTGCGTCATATAGCCAACAAACATGCACTCTCACGTTTATTTGAAATTGACATACACTCACCGGCCACTTTATTAGGTACTAGTACTTGGAACCAGGTAATCAGGTAATCCTTCATGGCATAGATTCAACAAGATACTGGAAATAATTCTCAGAGATTTTGGTCCATCGTGACATGATAGCATCACGCAGTTGCAGCAGATTTGTTGGCGGCACATACATGATGTGAATCTCTCATTCCACCACATCCCAAAGGTGCTCTATTGGATTTAGCTCTGGTGACTGGAGATTATTTGAGTACAGTGAGCTCAGTCATGTTCAAGAAACCAGTCTGAGATGATTCACGCTTTATGACATGGTGCTTTATCCTGCTGGAAGTAGCCATCAGAAGATGGGTACACTGTGGTCATAAAGGGATGGACATAGTCAGCAGCAATACTCAGGTAGGCTGTGGTGTTGACACGATGCTCAACTGGTACTAATGGACCCAAAGTGTGCCAAGAAAATATCCCCCACACCATTACACCACCAGCAGCCTGAACTGTTAATACAATACAGGATGGATCCATGTATTCATGTTGACAAAATGAGACTCATCAGACCAGGCAATGTTTTTCCAATCTTTTATTGTCTGATTTTGGTGAGCCTGTGCGAATAGTAACCTCAGTTTCCAGTTCTTAGCTGACAGGAGTGTCACTCGGTGTGGTCTTCTTCTGCTGTAGCCCATCCAATCTCAAGGTTTGATCTGTTGTGCATTCAGAGATGCTCTTCTGCATACATTGGTTGTAACAAGTGATTATTTGAGTTACTGTCGCCTTTCTTTCAGCTCAAACCAGTCAGGCCATCTCTGACTTCTGGCATCAAGGCATTTGCGCCCACAGAACTGCCGCTCACAGGATATTTTCTCTTTTTCAGACCATTCCCTGTAAACCCTAGAGATGTTTGTGTGTGAAAATCCCAGTAGATCAGCAGTTTATGAAATACTCAGACCAGCCCGTCTGGTACCAATACCCATGCCACATTCAAAGTCACTTAAATCACCTTTCCTCCCCATTCTGATGCTCGGTTTAAACTGCAGCAGATCGTCTTGACCATGTCTACATGCAGCTATATATCCACCTTAGGCTATATTCTACTACTATAATACTATTAAGAAAAGGAAGTCAATCAATGTTTTGTTTGATTAGTAAGATTAAAGTTAGTTAAACGACTTGTAGCTTGATACAGAAGAAGTTGAGGCTCCTTCCACACCGCTCCTGAAAACCAAACATGTGTGATCAGAGTGGGTGGAGCCGCGGGGTCACAGTTCTTGTCTCCGTTGCACCAAGTCCGCGGCACAGGCTTGCCTTACCCTGTCATCTTTGATGAATTATTTGACTGTAATAATAATAATAATAATAATAATAATAATAATAATAATAATAATAATCTGGGCTTGACATGAACTTTTTTTGATCACCAGCCACTTTGGCTAGTGGATTTCCAACATTACTAGCCACTCAGCATTGTCACTAGCCACAATTTTGATGTTGGGAAAATATATTTAATTTGCATAGACTCTGACATGCTAAAACTACTTGATTTAGATTGTGTGTTATGTCCACATGCCTCCTCGTTTAACTTTTTGTGTGTCGTGTATGAGCTAGCTCAATAATCATGAGCAAATGGGTCATGGTTTCAGTGTCGTATTACAATTAGTTTTATTTCACAAGACTTTCCAGAGTTCAAAATGAAGGATTTACCAAATTTATCTTTGACCACACAAAACAAACAATTATTATTTCTTAGCCACAATTTTTAAATGTGTTAAAACAAGCTAAATATAGCTGTATACTATACTTTCTATTTAACAAAACATTTCTTAAAAATATATATCATCCACCCATTCAAATATAAGAATATGCACATATGCAGAATTCAGCATGACTTGTGATTAAAGGATACGGCCCTGCTCAATGAAGGTGATGGCGTTCTTTAGGTTCTGAGCCATACGCAGTTTCAGCATGATTGTGGGAAGCCGTCTCCTATAGAAAAAGGAAAACATTCAATAAAAGCAAGTGTCTGCATCTCCTGCACTGCATCAAAACACCCACATATTAGTTCTCACTGTACGTCACTTGGTAAATTATATTATTATTCCATATTCATTCATTTTGGTTTAGTCGCTTTATTAATCTGGGGTCTCCACAGCGAAAGGAACCGCCAACTTATCCAGCATATGTTTTACACAGCGGATGCCCTTCCAGCCGCAACCCATCACTGGGAAACATTATTCCAAACATTATTATTTATTATTATTAAAATCTCTCAATAACTTCTGCAGATATATGTGCCCTCCAGAAACTTGCGTTCTGTGAATGAACGTCGCCTCGTTGTTCCATCCCAAAGAGGGAAGAAATCACTTTCCCGAACTCTCACATTCAATCTGCCCAGTTGGTGGAATGAACTCCCTAACTACATCAGAACAGCAGAGTCACTTGCTGTCTTCAAGAAACGACTAAAAACGCAACTGTTTAGTCTCCACTTTCCTTCCTAATCTTCAACTGCCTCTCTGGCTATACCACTAATGGTGCCCTCTCTCTCTCTCCAAAAAAAAAAAAAAAAAAAAAAAAAAAATTTTTTACTAATGCTTTGCTTCTTAGACTTTACACACCTGAAACTTGTCTATAGCACTTATTCACTGTTGCTCTTATAGATGTGTAAATTGCTTCCTTGTCCTCATTTGTAAGTCGCTTTGGATAAAAGCGTCTGCTAAATGACTAAATGTAAATGTAAATAGTCTCTTATAATACACTCTCAGAAGTTGTACTAAAACTGGGGAGGTAGCAATTTAAAGTACACATTTGTATCTAAAAAGGTCTATACTGGCATCTTAAAATGATATATTATTACCTAAAGTGCACGTATCAGCCACTATAAAATACAAAAAAAAAAGTCCTCTTTGAACCACTTGAAATTGAGTTTTTTGTACCTTTATTATATATTATATGGAGCTTACAAAACTGTTTTAAAATATTTTTTTTTAATTCTGATTTGTTATATAATTTAACAATCATGTTGTTTTCCTAAGTTGAAAACAGTGCCCTTGTAAGAAAATAGTAACAGTTGTTAACATGCAGTATCACCTTGGCTTGAAATTATACAAGCTAATCCTGTAATAAGTAATACGTCTGCTTTCAGGAAAGTTTGAGCTTAGTTACTCCTGGTTTTGAAGAACTCTACTGGATCATGTCAAATTGTTAATAATCAAATCCAGCTAACTGAGTAATCCATGTACAAAGAAAAGACCAGCGGTGCTTTTGAACTTCCTATTCATCAAATAATTCTGAAATATATCAGTTTACAGCAAAATATCAAAACAGTTGTCTTTGACATAACTGTTAATAAGATAAACATTCAGGGGTTCCCATGCTTCTTCAAAGTACTTGAATATAAAGTTTATGGTGTTATTTTAACAATTGTATTGTGCTGCATTTAAAAACTGAAGAAATTCTTCATTTAAAAATCTTACATTTACATCTTGTGCAAGAATTATAACAAATAATGCACATTTAATTCATATTTAAGGAACCACATCTGAATATATCCAGCACTGAATTCAACAAATTATGAAGTCCTTCAAACATGACGGTTTAAAACATAATTTTGAAAATGACACATTTAAAACATCCTCATTACTCTGGCTTTTTAATGTAGACTAAATATTAAGTGTAATTAATGAAATTATCACTTAAAAAAGTCATTGAATGTGGTGTCTGTGTCACCGGTTGCCACTCTTTTATGGGCAAGCACCCCCTCCCCCACTTAGCGTGATTTCGGCGACCATCCAAACCCCCCCCCCCCCACTTAACGTGATTTCCAGATGACTGGGCGGGTCTTTTTGCATTTCTGCGATTTTTGGATAGTTTTTGGGCTGGAATCAGTCAGCCACATCTGGCAACACTGGTGGGAACCCTAAACATTAATAACAAATCTTTCTAGATAATCAAATCAGAATATTGCAATGATTTCTGGCTGTTGAAAATTTAGCTTTGCAATAAATTCTATTCTATGATTTTTAAGCTTTAGAGCTGTGGTCACCAAACTTGTTCCTGGAGGGCCGGTGTCCTGCAAATTTTAGCTCCAACCCTAATCAAACACACCTGAACAAGCTAATCAAGGTCTTACTAGGTATACTTGAAACACCCAGGCAGGTGTTTTGAGGCAAGTTGGAGGTAAACCCTGGAGGGACACCGGCCCTCCAGGACCGAGATCGGTGACCCCTGCTTTAGAGCAACATATTTTCTAGCTTTATCTCAGTGGTTTAGATGTTATGTAAGCTGGTGCACTTAAATTCAATCGACAGCGTTACCATGTTTCCTTTCCTGGATTATCAAATGACCCAGAGTAACTTTACTTACCTGCAGAATACAGATGCTGAGACTTCATTTGCAAGAGAGAGGTTTTGTTTGGTGGGAATCAAACCGACACTGTATCTGCAAAACAGAAACCTTCAAAATTTAGAAACTCCTAAAACTTCAGTAAACTCCTAACCGAATGAGGTGTAACACTAAAGTCAACAAGCTATCAAGAATCAAAACATTATGAGCAATTACATGCAAATGTCAACCTTGCCATGAAAAAAATTTAGGTTTTCGCCAAAATAGCAAAACCGTTTCTGTGTTTTATGTGTAGGCTTGTATTTTACAGTGCTTTAAATATACTCAAAAATGTCTCTGTCAGTGTTTTCAAACAATTATACTTGATTTACCAAAGTCACACAAGTGGCAATTTCACATCCGCCACATCTATAACAGAGAGATGTTATCACCCATAACGACACTATTTCCTCATAAATGCAAAAATGTAAAATCAAACAAAAGCAATCATGTTTGTTTTATAAAGAGCCGACTCTTATCCTTTTGATTAGCATCGTTTCTTTTGGTCTGTGCAGTTTAATTCACAGAATTTCTACAAAGTATGTTGTACACTGTAAACTTGCAGACTTTTCAGTCACATCATAAAGCATGTTTATTTCCCTTATTTAAAATATAAAAAATGTTTACAGATGGATATTTTTCCTCCCACAACTCTGTGGCTAGTTGTTTTGGAAAATATAAACAGATGTTTCTATATAATGTTAACATATACTTCCTGAGATTTTACTGCAAATGTCACATCCATAACGCTGTAATTGCTCGTATACAAATTTACATTTTAATTACTGAACAATTTTTCTTCTTAACAAAATAATATAAGACATCATCTATTTTATTCATCATATGTGCATGCATGCAGGTTTTTTTTCTTCACTTTCGCCATTTAGTGAAGTTTTTTTCCCTCTCCGCTGTCGCCACTGGCTTGCATGGTTCGGGATCTGTAGAGCTGCGCATCGTTGGATTTGCTCTTCAGTATTTGGACTCTCAGTAGTGATTATTAAACCACACTGAACTGAGCTAAACTGAACTTAAATACTACAAACTGAACTGCACTGTTTCAATTTACTATGATCTTCTTTGTGAAGCTGCTTTGACACAATCTACATTGTATAAGCGCTATACAAATAAAGGTAAATCGAATTGAATATATTTTGACCATGTCTTACAGATAACACCAATGGACATGCAATACAATAGTTTATATAGACAAAATAAAATCTCGTTTCAGGTATATTTAGAATAAGACTCATTAGATGACACTAAAAGACTTATGATATATTCTGACCTAAAACAATTTCTGTATATTTATGTCAACAAAATGGCACAGGTTCCCAAAACTTACAGTTTTTCCAAGAAAAGGGCTGTACTTTGAGATCTGAATCCATCCTTTGCGTCCAAGTCCCGTATTTTCTGTGCCAATTCTCTGATATTTCGACTGAGTTTGTTGTATCTAAAGAAAAATCACAAATGCATTCGATCCATAAGCCACGTTTTATTCGAAGAGATGCATTAGACTCACAACTTCAGCGAAAGACACAGTCATTCATAGAAACATTGTGTAATTTTCTTTACTCACTTGGTATAATCTTCCCTCTTCTCAATATGATATTTTCTCAATATTTTAACCTCGTGTATATTGTTGTCAACCTCCCAGTTAATAAAATCTACTTTCTTCAAGAGTTTCTGCTCGTGAAATTTTAATTTACGAACCATTTTGCCAAAAAACACGGACTATATTTATGGCTGAACGTGTTATTAACTTGCTCACTTCAGCTTACGCACACGTGGTTTTTATTTACTGTGGTTTTCCGAGCTGTTAAGCTCGATACCGCCGCACAGTGTTCAGGAGGAAAAACACTATAATATTAAAATTGATAAATAAATAAATAAATAAATAAATAAATAAATAAATAAATAAATACATTACGCTTTTATCCAAAGCGACTTTTACAGAATCCAACTGATCAACATGAGATTTCCAAAATAAAAGAACAAAGCTATAACATATTTTACTTAAAATTATAAATCACAAAATATATAAAACGACCAAATAAAACAATAAATTAAGTAGCAAAAATCACGATACAGCTTCGTTTAAAAACTTTGGCTACACGTAGCTGCAGTATTTAATCTGATAAAATTAGACGGATTTTGCGCTGATGTAGGTTAAACGTTTCAGAATTTATCAAAGCCATCATGTCACTGCAAACAAATTTTCCATTTGACATGACTTCCAGGAAAACTGATACGACATAAATCACTATCAAACCAGTTTCATCTTTGCAGTGAGGTAAAGGAAGTGATTGTTTTATATGCAATGGCGATCATATCCATCCATTGGACGGCGTGTCTGAGCCTTGAACAGGTAGGCTACAGTACAAATTTAAACCTCTTGACAGACTTATACAATATTACAACATTAGCCTGTGCTATTTGGAAATTCAATCATGACAGCGATTTGCATTTAAAGCCTAAAGTATACACGGAAAGCTAACTGAAAGTTTGATTTTCGGATTCAGTACCAGCTAAACCTATAAACTACGAACAAACATTTTTAGCTTTGCGAATGTTTCCTTTCCTGGTATTATCAAATGACGCAGAGTATCTTTATTCGACGTTACCTGCAGAATGCAGATGGCGACTTCATTGGCAAGACAGAGGTTTTGTTTGGGGGAAATCAAACCTACACTGATATCTGCAAACCAGAAACATTCAAAATTTAGAAACTCTTAAAACTTCAGTAAACTCCTAACCGAGTGAGGTAACACCAAGGTTTTCAAGAATCAAACTAATATACTGATTCACATTTTATTTACTGAACAATTTTTCTTCTGAACAAAATAATATATAACATAATCTATTTTATCTATCACAGTGGTGTAGTCCTATAAAAAAGGTGGTGTACTATTACACCCGACCCAAATTTTAAATGAAAGTAGGCAAAGAAACGACGAAAGTCAATGTTTCTTTGATTCATTAGCTATATATATATATATATATATATATATATATATATATATATATATATATATATATATATATATATATATATATATATATATATATATATATACATATATATATATATATATATATATATATATACATATATATATATATATATATATATATATATACATATATATATATATATATATATATATATATATATATATATATATATATATATATATATATATATATATATACATATACATACATACATACATACATACATACATACATACATACATACATACATATATGTATATATATATGTATATATATGTATATATATATATATATGTATATATATGTATATATATATATATATATATATAATATATATATATAATATGTATATATATAATATATATATATATATATATATATATATATATATATATATATATATTATATATATATACATATATATATATATATATATATTATATATATATACATATATATATATATATATATATTATATATATATATATGTATATATATGTATATATATACATATATATACATATATATATATATATATATACATATATATACATATATATATATATATATACATATATATACATATATATATATATATATATACATATATACACATATATATTTATATTTATATATATGTATATATATATATATATATATATATATATATGTATATATATGTATATATATATATATATATGTATATATATATATATATATATATATATATAATTTTTTTAAAAAAAATTTTTAACTTCAGTTACGTGGAACTATTAACTTCCACGAAAGGAAAAAGAAATACTTTGTCAATGGTGACAGGCTTCCAGCTTTCTTCAAAATATCTTCTTTTGTGTTCAACTGAAGGGAAAAAAGACAAACCGGTTTGGAACAAGTAAAGGTTGAGTAAATGATGAAAACTTTTCATTTTTTGGGAGAACTATCCATTTAAAAAGATGTAAACAAATTTGTTCGTTTTAAAGGGAGATGCTAATAGTCTAATCCTATTTAATGATTTATGTTTAGCTACGTTAGCTATCAGTATTCATATCAAAGTTAAAGGAGACTGAGGCGACCTTGTAGTAGTGTACAGTTAATGAGCTAAACTTTTTGGGGGGGGCTGAATAGAAATATTGGAGGGCTAAAGCAACGCCCATGCTATTTTCTCAATTTACCTGAGCGTTTCAGCGAGGCATCGCCATTCAGTTGACTTGTGGTCTTCGAAAAACTCACGAAATTTTCTTACAGCTGCTGCGGTCGTCAGGGGGAGGGGAATGGCCAAAGTTGCAACAAATTATGATGAGAGTTAAAAAAACATTTGGTATACTGTATACAGTTAAAGGGGACGTGAATACATATAAATTAGGGAAGTTTAATCAGAAAAACAAGTGAGTATACCGAGCGTATACGCAATTATTGATCCTCAGAAGTGGTAATACCCAAACAGCTCGTGGAAAAAAGTAAGCATACTGAGTATACGTGCGTATAGCCCCGAATACACCACTGATCTATCATATATTTTGACCATGACTCACAGATAACACCAATGGACATGCAATACAATAGGTTATATTGAGTTTTCTGTATTCAAATAGAGAAAAAAATTGGTATCATGATAGTGATAGACCAGGAAAATTGAATTAGTTTCAGCTGAATGAGATTCAAAAGTTTATGTTCATATCATTATTAATCATATAATTAATAATAAAAATGAGGGGATGTATTCCCTCCGTCCCCCGGTCAACTACTGCAGATTACTCCCAATCGCCTATTGTAAATGGCTACTATATAGCATTTTATACAGAATATTGAATCATTTTGAAATCAAAGATTTATAGACTTGTTTGACGTAAAGGTATGGGTAAATTCATTGCATACTTTTTAATGTATTATTTTTTGGGATTGTTTATGCCAAATGTTACACACTTTTTAAATAAATCAGACTCTATTTTTACCTGAACATTACAAAATAAATGCAGATTATTCAGGGGATAGTATTGAATTCTTTGCCATAAAAGTGGTATTACAGAACGTACACACAGGAGCCTGATGAAAATGCTCATTTTAGAGGACAATTTCACATGGCGTTTAGAGGCTTTTGCATCTAAACTCTTCATAAATTTTTTCAATTTTTCCCTTTTAATTACCGATCATTTGATGTGCTTTGGTCCACTCTTCAGCTCCACGTCCACAACTTCACACATTGGGTTTAATTAGGCTTTACAATCTCCGTGTTCAGTCCATTATTTCCACTGTATCTGTTCAGCTGAGGGAACGGAACCAACCCTGTGATGTCAGACACAGCAATATTCCAAGATGGCGGCACCCTAGGTCTAAAAGCTATAGTAAAACATGACGTTTTCTTCTAAATGGTTATATTAATAGAGTTTGTTTAATATATATTTTATTAAAGTGGAATCGGGCAGCACGGTGGCGCTGTGGGTAGAGCTCTTACCTCACAGCAAGAAGGTTGCTGATTCGAGCCACGGCTGGGTCAAGTGGCATTTCTGTGTCGAGTTTGTATGTTCGCCCTGTGTTCTCACTGGTGCTCCAATTTCCTCCACAAGTCCAAAGACATGCGCTATAGGTGAATTGGGTAAGCTAAACTGTCCGTAGTGTATGTGGGTGAATGGAAGTGTATGGGTGTTTCCCAGTGGTGAGTTGCAGCTGGAAGAGGATCTGCTGTGTAAAACATGTGCTGGATAAGTTGGCAGTTCATTCCTCTCTGGCGACCCTAGATTAATAAACTAAGCTGAAAAGAAAATTAATGAATGAATAAAGTGGAATTCAATGTACAAAACAATGTAAACTTGACTGAGTGCTTCATTTCCTCTTTAAGACAGGAGTGTCTGAATGGACGTTAGTGGAAAATTTATCACAGTAAATGTTTAGGGTTAGAGTCCCCAGCAACCCTTTAAGTTTAGGGTTAGAGTCCCCAGCAAACCACCAATCTCTGTCATGACAAATACATTTAGTCTTCCGTCGTCTGTCACCTACTATTCAGAATTTTTATATTCTCAATTTTTTCTACTTACCCCATTTTTGAAAAATGACCCATTTGCTTCATGTATTGCTTCCTGTATTCTGGTTCTTCAATTTAGAATAAAAGTATTTAGTAAAATGGATTAAAGGCCTTTATACTAGAAGGCCTCACTGACATTTCTGATCTGATCGATCCCCTAGTTTCTCTGGCCACTTTATTCTCACACACTAAGGCCAATTTATTTAATCCAATTAACCAATATCACATGTCTTTGTACCTTGTGGAAAAACAGAACACCCAGAGGAAACACCTCACAAACATGGGGAGAAAATGCAAACTCCACACATTGTTGTTGTGCCAGAAACCCTTTTCTTATTAAATCAGCAGAGGTATGATGTAGACTGCGAATAACAGGTTTTCATGTATTGTTGATTACAAAGTGAAGAAAATACAGTTTGCATCTTACACCCTATATTCATTTGCTGTGACTTTTTATTTGTTCCATTTGAATATTCAGTTATCTCTCAAATAAATGTGAAGGGGGTTGTTGTTATTTTGGAAACCTAAACTTCTTACTTATCAGACTTATCAGAGTTAAATGCAGGTACTCAAACTGCACTGTCAGGTTTCAGCTGCGCAGTTACTGTAACTAATCTATTTTTAAACATAGATAACCAAAAATGCTGTCCAACCTGTCAGGACATACACGGGTAGACTGAACAGTATCTGTATGCTACATTCCCTTTGTTGTTTGTGGGAATTAAGAAAGTTTGAAATGATCCATTTGTTGTCCCTTTGAAACAGAATGTTTGCCCAGGACAATGTTTTAACTTTGTGTCTGTATTCACAGTATTAATTAGGGCTGGGCGATATGTCAAAAATGTGATTGTCACGTTCACCAGCGATTGTAACTTCCTAGATCGCTGGATCTCACACACAATAACCTATGGACTACAAATCCGCCTTTCAAGGACTACATATTCATACATGCACTCCGTTCACACACACACACATGCTTCCTCATTTCCACTGATTAGACTCCCACAGCTGTTGCAGTTTCTAGACTGATTACAGACACTATACAGCTCACACTCTCACCTCCATTGCCGAGTCTTGTTAACTGTAAGTGACATTACAACGCGTGTCCTTTAGTCTTGTTCCTCCGTGTTTTTGATCTTTGCCTGGTTTCCCTTTCTCCTTGTCTGCCGCCTGTCTACCGACCTTTCGCCTGTGTTTGACTACGACTCTGGACTGCCTTTATACATCTGTTTGCACCTGTGTTGACCATTGCTTCCCTGACTTTGAATAAACCTGTACGTGGATCCTAAACTTCAGTTGACTCTGTCACTCCCCGTGTTACAGTGATCTAGATAATTCTACATTGAACAATAACGACATTATATATATATATATATATATATATATATATATATATATATATATATATATATATATATATATTCCGAAATGAGTCAATAATACTTCCAGCTTTAAGTCTCCCAACACAACAATTAGAGAGGTCATTAAATTACATTTTAAAATCACTTGGCCTTAAAACAAATACTAAAATAAATAAATCCATAAAAGTTAATTAAAATGAGTACATGAGAGTATATGTGTAAAATGTAAAGATAAAACTATTGTAAATAGTTTGTGCTCACTTGGAACACAATTAGAGATCCCCCTCCATCTCCCACCCTGCTAAAAAGATATATTTGTTTAGTGTCTGGCTTTTAGAGGTATTTTAAATGTGCAAAACTTTAACATAAAATAAATGATTTCTAGCAAGTGGTGACAATTTGTAAAACTATTGTAAGGTCCACCCAGTTGGCCCAGTGAAGGTGTCCACTGGTGGATGAAAGTTTCATGTGTGTTCGGCCTTTCCAGTGCATAATGTTGTTTTAGTTTAACTTTAACCCATATCTGACTCTAATTTGAAAATGAGGTGGTTTAGAATATTAATATATTTATCTTTCATTTTATCTGACTCCAATCATAAAACATTAAGAAGATCAATATTTCAATGTAGATGAATGTTTGAACCTTTTGTCTTTACTCGTAACTATTACATAAAAGGCATACATCTATCTATATAAGGTCCCAGGGTTGACAGTGCATGTCAAAGCACAAACCAAGCATGAAGACAAAGGAATTGTCTGTAGACCTCTGAGACAGGATTGTCTCTAGGCACAAGGCTGGGGAAGGTTACAGAAAAAATTCTGCTGCTCTGAAAGTTCCAATGAGCACAGTGGCCTCCATCCATAAGTGGAAGATCTTTGGAACCACCAGGACTCCTCCTAGAGCTGGCCGGCCATCTAAGCTGAGTGATCGGGGGAGAAGGGCCTAAGTCAGGGAGGTGATCAATAACCCAATGGTCACTCTGTCTGAGCTTCAGCGTTCTTCTGTGGAGAGAGGAGAACCTTACAGAAGGACAACCATCTGTGCAGCAATCAACCAATCAGGCCTGTATGGTAGAGTGGCCAGACGGAAGCCACTGCCCGCCTGAAAACTAAATTCTCTGGTCTAATGACACTAAAATTGAAGTCTTTGGAGTGAATGCCAGGCGTTACGTTTAAAAAAAAAAAACAGGCACCGCTCATCACCAGGCTAATACCATCCCTACAGTAAAGCATGGTGATGGCAGCATCATGCTGTGGGGATGTTTTTCAGCAGCAGGAACTGGAAGACTAGTCAGGATAGAGGGAAAAATGAATGCAGCAAAGTACAGAGACATCCTGAATGAAAACCTGCTTCAGAGTGCTCTTGACCTCATGGAGCAACGGTTCATCTTCCAGCAGGACAATGACCCAAAGCACACCATCAAAATATCAATGGAGTAGCTTCACAACAACTTGGTGAATGTCCTTGAGTGGCTTAGCCAGAGCCCAGAACTAAATCTTATTGAACATCTCTGGAGAGATCTGAAAATGGCTGTACACCGTTGCTTCCCATCAAACCTGATAGAGCTTGAGAGGTTCTGCAAAGAGGAATGGGCAAAAATTCCCAAAGACAGGTGTGCCAAGCTTGTGGCATCATATTCAAAAAGACTTGAGGCTGTAATTACTGCCAAAGGTGCAATTTGTGTGAGGAGGAAGAGTAGGGGAAGGGAAGGGATTGCTGGTGAGAGTTTTTCCCACATTCCCCCTCCATGGGGTGTGGATGTAGATGTTTGCATTGTCCATGTGGATGCATAAAAGTATGTGAGATTTCTCAAATCTTACACTAGCTTTCTTTTTATTGCCAGGAATAGTAGTCTGTTGATTCTCAAATAGCGGTTTGTACGGGAAGTCAAGCACTTTTACTCATTTTCTAAACCTGTCTTGTTCCTCTTTGCTTAGGGGCATGATTTCTTTTGCTGGAAAGTATGAAACAGCCTTGATAAGTCATTGCTTGTTTTGGAAAACTTTCATGAGGGGTAACGGCCATGAAGGATGACACAATTGATTTCAGGTTTGGTACAGCCTTTGGACTTTGTGCATGCTGCATGCTGATTGGCTATTGTTGCATATTTCTGTGTTGTGATTGGCTCTCAATATCAAGTAAAAATGTCAAGAGCCATATTGTCATTATTATTAACAACATACATTTTATTGCAATTTGATATGATATCGTTTATCAGCCCAACCCTATAAAATTGTAGATGAACAGTATTGTATGACTTACATTTGGAGAGATTGTGAACTGTGCATCTTTATTAGCCCTTTATTATGACCTCACAGCTCTCAATGACTATCCTATCCCATGGCTCTCAAGTTATGAACAGCATATTTTTACAGTCACAATGTAAAGTACAGAAGTGCCTACCTGTTCATAAGAATTACTTAAGAAATTTAGGTGAGTTGAGAAAGGAGCATTACACTTGTAAGTGGCAGATTAGTCATGGATTTTTTTTGGTCCATTTCTAGAATGTGCATTTTTATTTTGAATGTTTAAATTGGTAATTATCAACTTTTGGCATTATGCTATATACAGTATACAGTAGATTAGTTTAAAGCTTAAAGACAGATACTTTGATCCAAAGTTTTAATGCATTTTATGTTTGTTTTTTTCTTTTAGGAAGGGTCATTGGTGTTAAAAATAGTTATTAAATATGTTTTAAAATAGTATAATCGATTTGTTTGAATCTTTAATATATGAAGGATTGATGTTAAAGTTTTACTTTTATTTTTTAGGAAATGTTTGTTTTTGGAGTTTTGGTTATTTACATTGACTTCAATGGCATTTAAATTATTCCGTGACATAAAAGCTTAGGGTTGGGCAAAAATAAATTTAAATGTATTTTAAAATCATATACCAAAATACCAAATGTCTTACCAAAATGCAGCAGTCACAACTTAATATACTTAATAAAATACTATATATATATATATTAGAAATAATAAATGTTTGACTGCAACAATGTTTGACAACAACAATTTTTTTTCTGCCTAAATCAGGCATAAATCTGCCATCTCCCGGATGAAGGTTATAGTTTTAAAGTAACCAGCAGTTTAGTTTGCTAATGACACATAATTGTGTTCTAATTTAGTTCATTTAGGCCCTACTTGGTTTGCACAAATTTGGGAGCATGTAATTGCAGTACCATAAAACAAGAGAGTCTTCATGCTTTATTGTCGATTGCAAAAGCATAAAATAAATCATATTTCATTACCTTTTGGAGCTTGGAAGGTTTTGAGCAGACAATTTCCTATCACTGCCATTTGTCAGAGCTCATTTCCCCTGTACATTTAGCAAATGGCTCATTTCACAATCTCATCTGTAGTATTCTAATTTTCTCTCTGCATCTTCAAAGTTGGGATTTTGATTGCTGATGGCTACCAACAAATGGCAGGGGTGCTTATATTGTTGTGCATTAAAGCCAATTTAAATTTTTCTGACCTTTTTTTAATGTCTCTTGTAATGAGTGAGCCAAAAAATGATAATAAAATAAAAATTGAAGAAGACATCATGTCCTTTGCGTATTAAACACTGCCACCTTGAGGAGTAAAGAATGAATTGCTCTTATTGAATTATTAAACGTTTAAATGGCATTTTATTCCTTCATTCTAAAAACTGCTGGTTTGTTTTAACCCAAAGTTAGGTCAAATATGGACAAACTCAAAAACTGGGTTAAGAAATGTACATGAATTTTAATGTCAAAAAAAGTATTAACCCAATGGTTGGGTTTGTCCATATTTGACTCAAACAAAGACAATTTTGACCCAAAACAAAGCATTTTTATATTATGAATATATTCATTCATTCATTCATTCATTTTAACCCGCTTTTCTGGGACCGGGTCACGGGGGGAGCAGTTTTAGGAGAGAACCCCAAACTTCTCTCTCCCCAGACACTTCCTCCAGCTCCTCCGCCGGGATCCCGAAGTGTTCCAATGCCAGCCGAGAGACATAGTCCCTCCAGTGTTTCCTGGGTCTTCTCCGGGGCCTCCTTCCGGTAGGACATGCCTGGAAAACCTCCCTAGGTAGGCGTCCAGGAGGCATCCGAAACAAATGCCCGAGCCACCTCAGCTGACTTCTCTTGATGTGGAGAAGCAGCGTCTCTACTCCAAGTTCCTCCTCGCTCCTCATCCTATCTATAAGGGTGCGCCCTGCTACCCTTCGAAGGAAACTCATTTCGGCTGTTTCTATCCGAGATCTTATCCTTTCAGTCATAACCCAAAGCTCATGACCATAGGTGAGAGTAGGAACGTAGATTGACCGGTAAATCGAGAGCTTTGCCTTTCGGCTCAGCTCCTTCTTTACCACAACGGACCGATACATTGAGGCCATTACTGCTGCCGCTGCACCAATCCGCCTGTCAATCTCACGTTCCATCACTCGTGAACAAAACCCAGAGATACTTGAACTCCTCCACCCTGGGGTAAGGACTTTCCTCCTACCTGGAGATGGCAAACCCCCTTTTCCCGGTGGAGCACCATTGCCTCGGACTTGGAGGTGCTGATTCTCTTCCCAACCACGTCACACTCTGCAGCAAATCGCTCCAGTGCATGCTGAAGGTCCATGTTGCCAATGAAGCCAACAGAACAACATTGTCTGTGAATAACAGGGGGCCACAGGATTTCTTGATGAATGTATCTCATATTTTACCATTTATATCATATAATATAATATTATATTGAATATATATTTTTAGTTTATAATGAATAGGTTGAGGATCACTGATTTGAATGAAGGGGAGGGTAAATGCATCATGTATCAAATATGTCTTAACATTACTACAGTACCCTGCTGAAAAATCCAGCTTAAACCAGCCTAGCCTGGTTGGCTAGTTTTAGCTGGTCGACCAGGCTGGTTTTAGAGGGGTTTTGGCCACTTCCAGGCTGGTTTCCAGCCATTTCCAGCCTGGTCTTAGCTGGTCAGGCTGGGAGACGACCAGCTAAAACCAGCTTCACCAGCCTAGTCAGGCTGGGAGCCCAGCCTAAACCAGCTATGTCCAGCTTAAACCAGGCTGGTAAAGCTGGTTTTAGCTGGATTTAGCTGGTCATTTTCCAGCCTGACCAGCTAAGACCAGGCTGGAAATAGCTGGAAACCAGCCTGGAAATGGCCAAAACCCCTCTAAAACCAGGCTGGTCAACCAGCTAAAACCAGCCAACCAGCCTAGGCTGGTTTAAGCTGGATTTTTCAGCAGGGTAATGAAATATACAATGAAATAGCATTTATCGGCTCCCCAGGAAATAAGCCATTAGCTCAGTCAGTAGACTGTGGCTCTGTCAGGAGAAAAAATAGACTATATTTGGTGTCTGGCCAGAACCTGGTCTCCGAGTTTGTAGGCTGCAGGGGAAGGCAGGGCCAGGAGCTGTTGAGTTGTCATACTCCTGCACACAGAGCAGAATTGTGGAGCTTGTCCCTCTCACCGCAAGGCTGATCGCTGCATAAGGCAGTCTGTGTGCTCTGTGTGTGCATTAGCTTTCTCCATCACACCCAAACCATGTGTTTGCCAAGTCTTATTTGCACTGATGTAAAGGTATTTACCTTCATATGAATTTTAACCTCTTTTTTTTTTCATTGACTTTGACATTCCATTGATTTTTATCACAGTGCTTCTACCACCTGCTGTTGAATAAACAGTGTTTTCGATTGTGAAAGCAGAACTGTATTATAGACAGGATTACAACACCATTTCACATCCTTGTTCCATCCGGCTGTATGTGTGTGTGTGTGTGTGTGTGTGTGTGTGTGTGTATGTGTGTGTCACTGGGAGTGGCTCAGATTGACCTCTACTGAAAAATACAGCAACATTTGAATTGAATTACCATCTTTCATTAAAAATGTACTTAAATTATTGAACAGCAGCCATTTTTGACAATTTTTAAAGACGTTTTTCGATCCACTTCAATATTGACTGTTGTAATGCTATCATTCAGTCTATATCTGCACTATAGGATACTGTATCTTCTAATATTTTCTTGAAAAAAGTGTTGTTAATGTGAGAATTATTTTAACAAGGAGATATTTGTGCTTAATTTGAAATATATTTAGCTCTTTTTATGTTTTGATTAACTAAAAAAGGCGCAGATTTTGGAATTTTTCCTTATTATTTTCTCACGTTAATATAACCGAATTGTTTTATGTGTATGGTATTCCAGCCAACGTTTTGTTCATAAAGCTGTATATAATATTAATCATAACTGCATATAATATTAATGGGCAGCGTTGTCTGACAAGAGAAGCAAATATGCAAGCGGTGATTCGACGCCGTGACGCAACGTATATGCTAATTAGCGCGTGACATCATCTAGAGGCTTTTAGCAACTTTTCAAGCAGGTATTTCGCTACTTTACGTGGAAGGCTTTTGGAAACGTTGCGAAGACAGCAAATGGCGCCGATAAAATGAGTTTAACGGGGGTGAGTGAAGATTATTGACCCGTGAAAGCTGGTGACCGTTAATTTTAAAGACGTTGATTCTCAATGCCTGATACTAGAGTGTATGAATATGTATGAGTGCTAAAAGTTGCTGCCGTTTTCTTACTGTAAAAGACAGATTTACTTTGTATTGTCAAGGATGGACAATATTGTTGATGTTGAGCGAAATCTAATGGTCTTTTGAATGCATTGAAGCTCAATTAAAAATGCAGTGATGAATTATGAGTTTATTCTGATAAGTAAATCATAATTCATATTTTTTGAAACTGTTGCTTTATTGTGTTTTAAAAATGTTTCATACTTAAAATCTAAATGAAATTGTCTTAGTGTTATTTGGCATCTTTTTTATGTTTGTATAAAACCACTAATGTTCAAAGTAATAGTTTATTTTTTGCACGTATTAAAATTAATAACTTTATTCATCATTAACTGATTGATCTGAACTGACAGCGAAGACATATTATAAAAGGAATATTTTTTAAAATCATGTCACTCTTTTGATAAGTTTCTGTTTAATAGAAGTAAATAAAAGTAAAATTAACATACCCTAATGATTTCTGAAGATCAAGTGACAATGAAGACTTTAGTAGTAATACCAAAAAAATATATTTTGTAAATATATAAATAGAGCTTTTACTGGGTTTTTAATTAAATTAAACAATTATGCAGCATTGGTGGACATAATATATGCTTAATTTGTTCATTCGTGATTTATTCAAATTTATCTTTCTGAAACTGATGCTTTGATTAGATTAAAAAAAAAGTTGTATGTTCATTTATATTCGGCTTAGTGCCTTTATTAATCTGGGGTTGCCCCGGCGGAATGAATCGCCAACTTATCCAGCATATTTTTTTACACAGCGGATGCCCTTCCAGCTGCAACCCATCACTGCGAAACATCTATACACACTCATTCACACACATACACAACATACATACACTACGGACAGTTTAGCTATTCCACATATCTTTGGACTGTAGGGGAAACACCCTTACGCCAAAAGTTGTTTACTTAAAATGAAAAAATATTTGTCTTATTATTTACCAGTTCCTTCTTTTTACATTTTTATATATCCACTAATGTTTAAGTTATGTTTAGAAATACTTAATTTTTTTGAAAGTGTTGAAATTGATAACTTTATCAGGATTAACAGTGAAGACAATTAAAGTATTACAAAAGGATTATTTTTTAAATGAATGGGGTTCGTTTAACATTTCTGTTCATTAAAAGAACATTAGTTAGAAAACATGTTGTTTTTTTTTTTAGCAAAAATACTCCAATGATTTCTGAAGATCAAGTGACAATGAATACTGTGGTAGTGTTTCCAAAAATCATCATTTTTTTCTTTGATTAATTTTTTTTATCAAATTAAACAATTATGCAGCATTGGTGGACATAATATATGCTTTATTTGTTCATTCGTGATTTATTCAAAGTTATCTTTCTGAAACTGATGCCTTTATTTGATTTAAAAAAAGTTTTATATTCATTCATTCATTTTCTTTTTGGCCTAGTCCATTTATTAACCTGGGGTTGCCACAGCAGAATGAATCGCCAACTTTTCCAGCATATGTTTTATGCTGCGGATGCCCTTCCAGCTGCAACCCATAACTGGAAAACACCCATATACACTCATTCACACACTTAAACACACTACAGACAGTTTAGCTTACCTAATTCATCTATAGCACATGTCTTTGGACTGTTAGGGAAACACTGTGATGCCAAAAAGTTGAATAAAAAATATTTGTCTTCGTATTATTTGCCAGTTCCTCCTTTTTACATTTTTATATATCCACTAATGTTTAAGTTATGTTTAGAAATACTTTATTTTTCGAAAGTGTTGAAATTGATAACTTTATCAGGATTAACTGGTTGTACTGAACCGACAGTGAAGACGTGTAAAGTATTACGAAAGGATTAGGTTTTAAATTATTAGTTAAATTATTAGTTTTCTTTTATTAGTTTCCTCATTTGTAAGTCGCTTTGGATAAAATCGTCTGCTGAATGACTAATTGTAAATGTTTTAATGTTTATGTTCATAAAACGAACATCAGTTAAAAAAAGTTTGTTTGTTTTTTGCAGAAATTAACAAACTCCAATGATTTCTGAAGATCAAGTGACAATTAAAGACTAGCAGTGATACTGAAAATAATTGTTGTTTCTATTCAGAAATAAAATTAATCATTTTAAATAGAATTAAAATACGTTTATTTTTTAATTGTAACCGTGTTTCACCGCTTTTGCTGGATTTTTAATTTAATTATTCAATTATGCAGAATTGATGACTTATTTAAAAAAACTGAACGGTTTATATGTGAAATAGGCCTCACAGTGACGCAGTGGGTAGCACGATCGCCTCACAGCAAGATGGTCACTGGTTTAAGCCTCAGCTGGGTCAGTTGGCATCTCTGTGTGGAGTTTGCATGTTCTCCCTGTGTTCGCGTGGGTTTCCTCCGGGTGCTCCGCTTTCCCCCACAAGTCCAAAGACATGCCGTATGGTGAATTGAATTGTGTATGAGTGTGAATGAATGTGTATAGATGTTTCCTAGTGATGGGTTGCAGCTGGAAGGGCATCCAGCATAAAACATATGCTGGATAAGTTGGTGGTGGTTAATTCCGCTGTGGCGACCCCATATTAATAAAAGAACTGAGCCGAAAAGAAAATGAATGAAATATAAGTCCAGATGTGTCCTAATACCATGTCTAATGTTGTTAATCGGCTCTCTGATGTCTTTCTCTCTATTAGACTAAACAGGGGCACTCGTCCCTGTCCTCTGTCTCTGGCTCAGCAGAGGCCTCCACTATCTCCACCTCATCCCGACTGAAATATGTCTCTCTGGGGGTGCTGGTGTTCCAGACCACCTCCTTGGTGCTGACAATGCGTTATTCCCGCACTTTGCACTCAGAAGGACCGCTCTACCTGGCTTCATCTGCTGTGGTGTGTGCTGAACTTCTTAAGATTGTTGCTTGCGTTCTGCTTGTCTTCAGAGATCACAGTGAGTTTGTGTTGTGATTTGTCATTGAGCAGAAACATTTAATGTTTGAGAAAAGCAATGTCTGTAATGAAGACTCACACGTACATCTGTGACCCTGCATCACAAAACCAGTCATTGGAAATTGAGATTTATACGTCACCCGAAAGCTCAACAAATCATCTTTCAATTGATGTTTGTTAGTATAGGACAGAGTCTTTGAAAAATCTAGAATCTGACGTGTTAAAAAAATCTAAATATTGAGAAAATCCTTTTTTAAATATAACAAAATGCATATTACTAATCAAAAATTAGGTTTTTATAAAGGACAATATGCCTTTAAGTAACATGATCTTTACTTATTGTAATGATTTTTGGGATCAAATAAAAATAGATCATTTTGACTCATACAGTCTGTTTTTGGCTATTCCCTATAATAGATGTGCAGTAAGATGGGTTTTATGGCCCAGAGTCACATTTATTTATTTCACTTTTGCAACCACATATAGGGCTGTATATATAATTTCAGCACTGATATAGCAAATCTGCCATAGTCACATCGCAGGATCTACAATCTCAGGTTTGGATCATAATTAACCAGGAGCCAGTTCTGAACACGTGATTTGTGGAGTCATGCAAAGTTTAACTCTAATCTAATAGTGTGAAAGATTTTTTTGGGGGGATGTGTTATTAAGCCCTGTGACTGAAATGTAGTAAAATTAAACCATTTAGGAACAAAAAATTATAAAGTTAGTTTGTCACTTTAACAAAGATTAATTGTTTATTTATACAATGAAGACTATACAATGTTACCTTGGTTACCTTTGGTTATCAAATTTCTGTAGTCTAATACTGTTAGACTCCATAGAAAATCATAAAAAGCAGTTTATTTCATTACTATCTGTTATTATCTATTTAATTAATTATATATATATATATATATATATATATATATATATATATATATATATATATATATATATATATATATATATATATATATATATATATATATATATATATATATATAAATTTTGTATATTTTATGCAAATGCACTCTTCTAAAAAAATCTTTTAAATCAGTGTAAAATTATGATTGTTTTACAAATAAAGTCATATTGTGAAATAATTTGCATGTCACTCTCACTTCATATATATACAGTGCATCTGGAAAGTATTCATAGCGCTTCACTTTTTCCACATTTTTTATGTTACAGCCTTATTCCAACATGGATTAAATTCATTTATTTCCTCAAAATTCTACACACAATAGCCCATAATGACAATTGAAAAAATATTTTGAAATTGTAGCAAATTTATTTTAAAAAGATCTGAAAAATCACATGTACATCAGTATTCACAGCCTTTGATCAATACTTTGTTGATGATCCTTTGGCAGCAATTACAGCCTCAAGTCTTTTTGAATATGATCCTACAAGCTTGGCACACCTGTCTTTGGGAATTTTGGCCTATTCCTCCTTGCAGTACCTCTCAAGCTCTATCAGGTTGGATGTGAAGCGATGGTGTTCAGTCATTTTCAAATCTCTCCAGAGATGTTCAATAAGATTTAGGTCTGGGCTCTGGCTGGGCCACTCAAGGACATTCACTAAGTTTTTGTAAAGCCACTCCATTGATATGTTGGCAGTGTGCTTTGGGTTATTGTCCTGCTGGAAGATGAACCGTCGACCCAGTCTGAGGTCAAGAGCACTCTGAAGCAGGTTTACATTCAGGATGTCTCTGTACATTGCTGCATTCATCTTTCCCTCTATCCTGACTAGTCTTCCAGTTCCTGCTGCTGAAAAACATTCCCACAGCATGATGCTGCCACCACCATGCTTCACTGTAGGGATGATATTAGCCTGGTGATGAGCGGTGCCTGGTTTACTCTAAACGTAATGCCTGGCATTCACTCTAAAGAGTTCAATTTTAGACTCATCAGACCAGAGAATTTAGTTTGAATTTTGACATGCACTGTCAACCCTGGGACCTTATATAGACAGATGTATGCCTTTTCTTGATGTATGCACCAAATCATGTCCAATCAACTGAATTTACCACAGGTGAACTCCAATAAAGCTGCTAAACATTTCAAGAATGATCAGTGGAGACAGAATGCACCTGAGCTCAATTTAGTGCTTCACGGTAAAGGCTGTGAATACTTATGTACATGAAAAAGTGAAGCGCTATGAATACTTTCCGGATGCACTGTATATAAATCATGAAGAAGCATCATGGCAATGTATGCAAACATTGAGAAGAGATTAAATATATGGAGAGAGAACTGTGGTGTAAAAACAGGTGTTTGCATTGCAGGGAACAGGGCCCAGAATAACATGAGCACCTAAACATATACTGAACATCTCAGTAAAGAGAAAACATCCTAAAATGGTCGAAGTTAAAACAAGAACACCTAGAGGTGGGGAGAGAAAATCAGTATAAAGATTGTGTAGAAGACAGACACTTTTAGATTTGTCCTGGGGAGAGACTGAGATAGGTTTGCTTCAGGCTGTCTTTGCTTTTTTGGAAATTATTCCAATAGTAGGCTATATTCTTCTGATATTCATAACCTCCAGACTAAGTTTGATTCATTAAGAGAAAAGCCGAAAACCATGACAATCACAGAAAAACAAAATATTGCAATGTCAATTTTTTTCCAATATCGTGCAGCCCTAATAAACAGTTCGATTTACTTTTAGAACTTTGCAAAATACAAAGTTTTATTCATTTTAAAACTAAAACTTGAGCGAAAACATCTAATTATTCCCTACAACCAGGGCTTAACATTAACTCCTGCCAACCCGCCAAATGCGGGTAGATTTCAGTGGTGGCGGGTAAGACAGACACTCCCACCAGCCACTTTGGCTGGTTGAAAATAATTTTCCTGGATAATAATTCTTAAAAGCAAGGTTTCGACAATAAGGATGATCAAATATGCATGCAAAGGCGATCTTAGAATTGAGAAGAAACACGACTGAGAAAAATAATTGCGTTCGCGCGAGCAATAGAAAGCAGGTGAATATCGAATGAGAGGATAATCACTCGCGCTAACACCTGAGGTAATGCGTGCGACTGTTTAAAACACGTGCGCGCTCCCGGTTCCTTGCGTGAAGCAACTGTGTCTAGAAACACAACGGATGTGGTCGGTTCTCTTTCAAATAGACTAGACAAAAAGTTATGCTCATGCACCCACAGTCTTGCTGCTTTGAAGAGTTCCAGATTTGTCTTTTTGTAAGCAGCACCGGTTGCTTTCGCTTTAACTATTCTTTGAACAGATTATTTACGGGCCTAATGTTAACCGTGTGTGTGTGTGATCATCCTTTTACCTGCTTGATATGGTTTGATTATCATTTTTTACAATAACATTGCTTTAATAGGAGATTAACTCCCCGTTTATGTGTAGTTAACTGGTGATCTGGGACCTTTAGCCATGACAGATTACTGTGCATATGTTTTGTTAAATAAAAAGTATAGTATACAGCTATATTTAGCTTGTTTTGACACATTTAAAATTTGTGGCTAGGAAATAATAATTGTTTATGTTTGGTGTGGTCAGAGATAAATTTGGTAAATCTTTTATTTTGAGCTCTGAAAATGATATGAAATAAAAACTAATTGTAATACTATGACACCATGACCCATTTGCTCAGGATTATTGAGCTAGCTCATACACGACACACAAAAAGTGAAATGAATGAGGAGTCATGTGGAGATAACGCAAATCTAAATCAAGTAATTTTAGCATGTCAGAGTCATATTTATATGTATAAAATATATTTTCCCAACAATAAAATTGTGGCTATTAAAAATAACGAGTGGCTAGTAATGTTGGAAAACTACTAGCCACAGTAGCTGGTGATCAAAAAAAGTTAATGTCAAGCCCTGCTTACAACTGTTTAATTATTTATTATTATTATAGTTATTACTTGAGAAGTATGTTCTACTGTATAATAGTAATGAATCTGTATTACAATTTCTTCAAGGCTAAACCATTTACATATAAATTTTATTAAAAAAAAAACATTTAAACTGATAAAATTATTATAATAGCTGAAAATGCTTGGGTTTTTGTGTCTACACATACAGGTTTTTCTCAATTTAATCTGTTAAATGCTGATGAAGTGACTCTCTGGGCAGCATAGGGAAGTTTTGTATAACTGCATAAGCTCATTATCTAATATCCAGTGCTGTGTGTGTCAGGTTTCAGCGTTCGTTCACTGAATCTGGTGTTGAAGGAGGAAATAATCAACAGACCTCTGTTAACTCTGAAGCTGGCGATTCCCTCAGGAATCTACACCCTGCAAAACAACCTTCTCTACGTGGCTCTGTCAAACCTAGATGCAGCCACTTACCAGGTGAGATAGCACAAGACCAAACAATCTTCCAGTTCACTTGAAATGTGAGCTCCACTTGGAAAAGTATTAACCATAATAAGAATTGAGTTATGTTCAGAATTTCTTTTGCTTTTTAACTGTAGAAATGCTACCTGTAAACATATGCTAATGGCCAAAAATGATAAAAATTCATCTTTTATTCAGACATATTGATGTTATGTGAAGGTAGATTAGTTGACATTAGACATAGTTGTGCTTGGAAAGTGTAAAACGCTTGTATGGGTTTTACATTTCACTTATTTTATTGGTGATAACCAAGGAAACATGCTTATTGAGAAATCTGCCAGAGAATTCAAGAGAGAATTTAATAACTGATGTGTTCACTAGCTGTGTGTGTTTGTAAGATTTAGTGTTTCAAAATAGTTTTTTGTTGCTAATCAATCATTTATGTCATGTTAATTATAATTATGTATTAAAATATTATTCACTCACTTGCTCACTCACTTTTCTTTGGCTTAGTTCCTGCGTTATCAGGGGTTGCCACAGCTGAATGAACCACCAATTACTCTAGCATATGTTTTACATGGCAAAAACCTAGCTGAAATATTTGTCTATAAATTCATATAAATCGGTTATTATAAAGCTTTCAAAATTTTCTTTTGAGCTGTTTGTGAACCTTCATTATTAAAATCAGTTGATTGGTTTTGTCACGGTTGCAGGTTTGTGCGCTTTCTGGAGTATCTGTTTTGTCACATGGGCTTGTGTTGTTCGGTTGTCCACGTGTATTTGTTTGATCACGTGTTATGACGGCACTCAGCTGTTTGATTTGATCACCAGCTGAGGTTCATTATTGTGCCTATATCTGGGCTACGTTTCTATGTTTCCTTGTCAGTTCGTTGTGTTTGCTTATGTGAGTCTGTATGTGCTCAGGACTAAGAGGAGTGACTGCTGGACATCGTTTCGTCTGTCTGTTCCTGCCCCAGTATCCCAGTGTCCTCGTCCTCCAGTTGTAGCCCTGTTGGCTTAATTTGACAGTGTCAAATAAACTTTTCACTTGCATATTGGATCCTTCTCTGTACCCTTATTTACATGTGACAGGTTTACACCAGTTAAGCTTTAAAACTCGTTTGATTTACATCTCTTAATCTTCTCCAGAGAAGTAAATTGGTGACTCTTGTGAGAGTTCAAATTGGTTCTCTTATAATCATGCCAATTGTGCGATGGATGTTTGATGCACGTGTTACACCTTCAGCTGCATGTGGTCCACAGTTGATCACCAGAGGTTTTTCTTATTGAGAGTTTTAGTCTTGTTTCTTATCCAAGCGGATAAAGATCTTCATGGAATGGGCTTTTATGGCAGGGCAGCTGCACCCAAACCTTACATCACCAAGCATTAGATGCAGTGCTGTAAAGCACACAACCACTGGATTCTAGAGCAGTGGAGACGTGTTCTCTGGAGTGACCAGTCACACTTCTCTGTCTGTCAATATGATGGATGAGTCTGGGTTTGCCAGTTGCCAGAAAAACGGTACTTGCCTGACTGCATTGTGCAAGGGAAAATGGTGGAGGGGGATTGTTTTTCAGCAGTTTTATTGGTCTTTTAGTTCCAGAGAAAGGAACTCTTAATGCTTCAGCATACCAAGGCATTTTGGACAGTTTCATGCTCCCATGAGAACAGTATGGGGATGGCTCCTTCCTGTTCCAACATTAACTGGTGCACATGACTGTGTTGACCATTGCACAAAGCAAAGTCCATAAAGACATGGGTGAGCAAGTTTGAAGTCTTGAAGCTTGAAGTTTGAGTCCTGACCTTAACACAATTAGAGCAAAGACTGTGAGCCAGGCCTTCTCATCCAACTTCAGTACCTGACCTCACAAACTCGTTTTTAGGAGAATGGTTAGAAATCCCTATTGAATAACTCCTATACTTCCTATAAGCTGTTTAAGCTGCAATAGTGTAGGCCAGGGGTGTCCAAACTTGGTCCTGGAGGGTCAGTGTCCTGCTGTTTAAGTGTAAGCTGTTTAAGCTGCAATAGTGTAGGCCAGGGGTGTCTAAACTTGGTCCTGTAGGGTCAGTGTCCTGCTGCTTCCCCTTAGCCCTACACCTTCAAGCTAAAGAGAATTGGGACACCCCTACCCCTTCACGGGAACGCACAAAATGAGGGGTAGAAGGGGAAGGGCTAAGGGGTGGAATTGGGATTAGGCCAAACTGTGGACGCAAGAGAAAGTGTTTGAAAGGGATGTCCAGGTGCTAACCAAAACTGTTCGTCAGTAACTCCACAGAGTTAATATACATGACCGAGCTGCTATAATCTAACCTTTGGTCACTCGTGCCAATGCCAAACGTAATTTCAATGGTGCCAGCAGCAAAAATCTTGAGCTGTGGTCAATGTGAAACATTTATTGTTTTCTGATGAGTCCACCTTCACTGTCTTTCCCACGTGCGGGAGAGTTACAGTGTGGAGAAGCTCCAAAGAAACATGCCACCTAGACTGATGCATGCCCAGATTGAAGCATGGGAGTGGACCACTGATGGTTTGGGCTGCAACATCATGGCATTTCCTAGGCCCAATACTTGTGCTAGATAGGCGCTGGGTCACTGCCAAGGACTATCGACCATTCTAGACAATCATGTGCACTCGAATGTCTTGAAGACAGTATGGTGGATCAGGATGATTATGCACCAATACACACAGCAAGACTGGTGATAGAGTGGTTTGATCAACATGAAGGGGAAAAATGCTAACATCTCCCATGGCCTGTACAGTCACCAGATCTAAATATTATTAAGCCACTTTCTCTTTGCAGTGTTTTAGAGGAAACATTTTCCTCCACCAGCATCACCTGGCCACTTTTCGGCAAGAAGAATGGATCAAAGTGCAAGATCTGTCATTCCCAAGACGATCTGATGCTGTATTGGTTGTAAAAGGAGGCCCTACACCAAACTAGCCTATTATTGTGGTCTAAAACCAGGCAATTCAGTTTCAAATTCAGTTTCATTGTCCAATCCCTGTACGTGTAAAAAAAAAAAAAAAGGGTTTTCACCATCATTAATCCAGGCATCAGTGACACATGATCCTTTCAGAAAATCGTTTAATTTTGAATGAATTTATTATTATTTTCAATTTATTTATTATTATTCATTTATTATTTTCAATGTTGTAAATGTTTGTGCTGATTAATAGTTTTTGTGGGAATTTGTTTTATTTGGTTTTTCAGGTCACGTATCAGCTGAAAATTCTCACTACAGCACTGTTCTCTGTGTCCATGCTGGGCAAAAGACTTGGCATTTACCAGTGGCTTTCACTAGTCATTCTGATGTTTGGCATTGCTCTTGTCCAGGTGAGGGTCGTAGTTTAGTGATTTGTTTTGAGTTTGTCTGTCATCGAAACCTACTGTTATTTGATTAAGCTTTTGTGATTTTTGTTTCCAGTTATCTCTTTTAAATGAGCTTGTGGAAAACAGTATTGCAAATGCAAATCTGCAAAAGCACCAACAGATGGGTCTTTTTTACTAGGTGCATAAGCCGTGGCCTTACCCTTAAGTTACATATAGTAGTGAAATTTGAAGTTTTTAGGTACTATTATGAACCGTTAAGGTACCAATTAGTACAGGCATGGGCAAACTTGATCCTGGAGGGCCGGTGTCCTTGCAGAGTTTTGCTCCAACACTAATCAAACACACCTGAACACCCTAATTAGTGTCTTTAAAATCACTAGAAAGCTACAAGCAGGTGTGTTTGATTAGGGTTGGAGCAAAACTATGCAGGGACACCGGCCCTCCAGGATCGAGTTCCCTGAATTAGTACCTGTAGGAACAAACATGTACCATTTGAAAAGATACTCCCCCAGAAACAAGTTCAACATAGGCTCGTTCTGAAAACGTAGCCCTATACCTTTCTGGAGAATGTGAATTATGTAGCCAGAAGTACGTATGGCTGCATTTCATTTTTTTAAATGAATGCTATAGGATGGTATGACGCTGTTTCTTTTCACGCTTACAAGCTGACCGCTTGCCTCCAGCTTTCCAGCTGTTACCAGTTTGTCCAGTTAGCTCACCATGTACGTCGGTGGACTTGAGATGCAAAGAGGAGATGACCACAATGACGGGGTTTGAGTCTGGTGAAGAACGATTTTAGAAAGTGGGTAAGACAAAACAGAAGCCAAAAAATTAAATAAACAAGTAAATAACAGGGTGAGAATGTGGTAAAACGTGGTAAAAATAAGACAAGGGCTTTTCTTTTTCAGAATTGCTTTTTTAAATTTGTAGGTTGTGTTTGGGAAGTGGGTGTGCGGGTCAATTTGTGCTTTTTAAAACACTATTGGTTGGGTTTAGGGAAGGGGGAGGGTGGGTCAGTCAATTGGTCATTCGTTCAGTCAAACAGTCAAGTCAACAACAGCCTTTGGTGGATTTACGTGAGAACAGCAGGCGCTAATGGCACTTGCGAGATCAATTTGAGATGTCAAGAAGTGTACACAGCGGCCTCTTGTGGATTTGCGAAAACTAAAACTGCAAAAAAAACAAACAAACAACCAAACATAGCTCCTAGGACATATTTGACAGTCTCCAGAAATGCATATAGAGGTACGTTTTCAGAATGAGCCTGGGTTGAACAAGTTTTGTACCTTTTATTTCTGAGAGTGTGAGTAGAAAAATAACTTAGTCCCTTCTTAATAGTTTGGGTAGTTACCATTTGTATGTTATTATTATTATTATTAGTCATTATTATTAAATTAATGGCAACGCAGTGGCGCCCTAGTTAGTGCTGTCGCCTCACAGCAAGAAGGTCGCTGATTCAAGCCTCGGCTGGGTCAGTTGGCGTTACTGTGTGGAGTTTGCATGTTCTCCCTGCGTTCGCGTGGGTTTCCTCTGGGTGCTCCGGTTTCCCCCACAGTCCAAAGACATGCGGTACAGGTGAATTGGGAAGGCTAAATTGTCCGTAGTGTATGAGTGTGAGTGAGTGTGTATGGATGTTTCCCAGAGATGGTTTGCGGCTGGAAGGGCATCCGCTGCATAAAACATGTGCTGGATAAGTTGGTGGTTCATTCCACTGTGGCGACCCCAGATTAATAAAGGGACTATGCCGAAAAGAAAATGAATGAATGAATGTATTACATTAATATAATTATTTTTATTGGTAAAAGAGTGGTGTGTATTATTTTCATCTTTATTTAATAATAATAATAAAGACAAGGTACAAGAATGTAAGCTTAACTGCTTAAATGGGGTAAGAACAACAAACCCATAGAAATATAATTTTTATTATTCATTCATTTACTTTCTTTTTTAGCTGTCCCTTTATTAATCTGGAGTCGCCACAGCAGAATGAACCACCAACTTATCGAGCATATGTTTTATGCAGCGGATGCCCTTGCAGCTGCAACCCATCACTGGGAAACACCCATACACACTCATTCACACTCATACACTACGGACAATTTAGCTTACCCAATTCACCTATACCACATGTCTTTGGACTGTGGGGGAAACCGGAGCACCCGGAGGAAACATACGCGCCCACATGGGGAGAACATGCAAAGTCCACACAGAAACATACCAGCGGCCTTCTTGCTGTGAGGTGAACGTGCTACCCACTACGCCACCATGCAGCCCTAATTTTTAATTATTTAAATATAATTTTAACAAAATTACTACCAGTGAAGTCTACTTACTGTCAGTATTTGAGAATGATCTTTTTTTCCAAGCTAGATTTGTTAAAGAACATTCTGTGGTTCTCTTTATCATGAAAAAAGGTTTTAAATATTGTCAATGATGTTTAAAAGACTGCCTACATGTCTTACAAGGCAGCTGTACTTTATAGTTTTGTTTGTATAAACACCCAATTTACAACTGTTTGTTTATTTATTTATTTTAATGTAATGTAATCTTTTTTCAAAATAATTTTTCAATTATTCATTTTACATAATATATTAATTATTTAATATTATGTGTAGAATTTAATTATTTAAAATTATTTAAGTTTTTTTATTTACATTTCAGTGGACCTTCCCGGGCACCCCCTGTTAAAAGTGTGTATGACTCTTTCTTTCTGTTTGAACAGTGGCCAACTGAAGTCACATCGAGCACCAGTGAAAAAGATTTGACCGCCAGCTCCCAGCTGATTGGACTGCTGGCTGTGCTTGTGGCCTGCTTCTCCAGTGGATTCGCTGGTGTTTATTTTGAAAAGATTCTCAAAGAGAGCAAGCAGAGTGTGTGGGTCCGCAATATTCAGCTAGGTCAGCAGATTACTTTTAAAAAACATTATTATATAGAAACTTATTTATATCGTTGCCTTTGTTTACAAATTTCTGCTTCAGGTTTCAGAAAATGTGTGTCTGCATTATTCAGAAATGCTTCATCACTTGTTTTCTCTAATCATCTCAGGTTTATTTGGACTTATTTTTGGATTTGGAGGAGTGTTTACATACGACAGAGAAAGAGTGCTGGAGAACGGACTCTTTCAAGGTTACAACAATGTGACATGGTCTGTGGTGGCTCTTCAGGTACACTTTCACTTCCTGTTCAGAATACAGAAATGTCTGGCAGATTTTACAGGGGTTGCGTGGATCATACATCAGTCACTTTTGCTGTAAAAAGGTCTTAAAGGCATAGTTCATCCAAAATGTTGTCATCATTTACTACTTGTTTCTAACTTATTTGCTTGTTTTAAAGAAAACCTCCCTTGATTTTGAGACATTATTTATTAGAGCCCCTATTATGCATTAAAAGATCATATTTTGGTTTTGGGGGTCTCAACAACAGGCTGATATGTATGCAAGGTCAAAAACACTTTCATTCTCTTATAATATGCGTTTATTTTTACCTAATATCCCAGCGACTCCTATATGATTCGTTCAGCGATTCATTTGTTCCTAAATCCCTCCTTAGCGCAATGCTAAATGCAATGCAATGATATGCAATGAATCAGTCGTGGCTTTTGAACTTCGGGAGCGCAGCCACTCAAGACCATTCTGCATGTAACAATACTGCCCCACTGTAATGACGCACTTTGGGTAAGGCATTATAGAATGATCAAAACGACATTACAGATGTTGTGCAATGTGGTTGGTCCACTGGTCCATTAATGCTGTCCCATCGCACCCATTATTAGTTGTTTATGCACATTATTTCTCATCAGATAAAAAGTCATACTCAGTTGTGCGCATATTTATCTTTATGCACATTTTTAAAAATGTTTTTATGCAGTCTTCCGAAATATGTATAAAAATGAGTAGATGGAAACATAGTGAGCAGTTTAAGTGACAACAGGATGTCTTCACAGCCTAATCTTTGGGCAGGGAAAGCAACACTAACTTTCCCTCACACTTCAGAGCACAGCATCTTCGGGATATGATTCAACCAGGATCTGCTACAGGGTTTGTCTTCATCTTTTTCTTTCTACAGTGTTTGTGGGTGGGACCGGGGGTTTTAATATTCCCGGATCTGCGCGCGCAACAAATAGGCAGGGCTTAAGTTCCGTATCGACGTCACGCCGGCATGGCTAAAGACTCGTTACAGTGGCAATTCATTCAGACCACTATGAGTCGACTCTTTTATAGATGAATCAATAGTTTTAAACACGTGCGCTTTCAGATTTAAGCCTTAGCTGGGTATTTTACTTCACTTAGAGCTGTGTTACACACTACATGTAAGGTAATTCTCAAAAACACATATATATATGTGGGAATAGGGGCTCTTTAAAACAAGCCTGAACTTTTACTTGTCTAGCAAATGCTTCTTGATTTAATAATTTTGTAGACATTTGGACTAGAAGCTTTTTTGCAGTGCACACAGTCATGACTGTCAATTCTGTTATATACTGTCAACACTGTTCCCCTTAATGGGTAACAACTTTTTAGCCCACAAGTCCTCATGCTAGCATAATGCTAAAGAGCAAAATGCTAAGAGCTGGCACTAATGAAATCAGGATTAAAATATTTCTATAACTGTCTGATGTGTGATTGACATAATCGGTTTTCTTTTTGAAACTGTGGTAACAGTATTTTTTAATGTAAATGGTTTCTTTAAAAACATCTTTTTGAATTAAAATATTTTTACAGAGTAAACACACATACACAAACACACCATTCAGTGCTTCACATCTTATCAGCGAGAGATGATAAGACAGTTTTTTAGACAGTTGTGGGAGGTAATTCTGCCAATTTAAAGGCAAAAAATGGTAACAATTAACTCAAGATTCACAGACATTTCATTTTTGTTAGATAAAAGCTATTTTTAAACCATTTATTTTTGTAATGTTAGAAAAAAATGACTTTTTAGAGCTTTTATAAATACAAAAAAATGTTATATTGCCAAAAGAAAAGTAAAAAAACTATTATTTTGATTACACAATGGCGCATGATGGAAAAATACTCTAATTCGGATATAATATAAGACACTGTTTGCTAGAAATGCTCCAATCGATTGGCCAGAGATTGGTATCAGCCGATAATCCCATTTCATGACTCGATCGGTACTCGCCAATCTGGCCGATCTCACCAACTGATTGCAAGTGTTTGTTTATGACTTAAAATGCTAGGAAGAGACAGGTGCAAACCCATGTCATATACCAGCAGCACTAAAACAAGTGAGGAGCTAAGTTATGCGTGGGGGCATGACCGGTCACTGTGCTTGCGTCACAACAGCTAAATAAAATATATACAGATTTGCGGTGACCTCTGTTTATACAGTTTATTGATGAAACTTCCACAAGTGATACTCTCATTATTGCAGCCATTGTATATCCAATGTTTTGTCCACACTAAAAGGTTATAACAGATGTGTTTAAGGGAATATATGCAGCATCCTTAATTTATTCTCTTAAGTAAAGAGAAAATTCCACTGAAGTATCATACCTGGAGGGAAATGTGCTTTATGTATTATAAAGCTTGAAGCATAAGAATCCATACTCTGTATCTGCCGATCATCATAACAAGGATTCAGTACTCTGTATCGGCTGCAAAAATCCTCATCGCAGCATGTACTCTTTGCTGAAAATATTGTATTATTTTGGTATGTAACGTCTTGTGATCTATGAAAATAAGTGACACATTTTATAATTGATAACAAATGTAACCTTTTTAAAACTGCTGATGTTAACAAGCAGGTATTTTTCAAGATAGACCTACTAGAATTCAGCTTAAAGTACAATATAAGGGCTTAACTAGGTTAATTAGGGTAACTAGGCAAGTCATGCTGAGTTTAGACTGCATAATTTTTGCCCTGATTTTGACTCGCCAACAGGTTTTAAGGAATCCCTGACAAATGCCTGAAATCACAGGTAAATCGGTGCTCGTTCACGAGAGTAACCATCACACAGTGGAAACTATCAAGGACGCGATCTGAAAGAATTGCAGATGAGTTGCTGTCGGCAATTCAAATCATGCTGTGTGTAATGTTTTCCGATTGAAAATAACATTGGTGATCAGCTACAGCCAATGAGAGAGCAGCATCCACTAGTAAGAGTATCTGCAGGCCAGCAGGAGGTTGCGGGAGAAGGTTAAAGTACTTCTTTACGGTCTACTTGGACCCAAGAAATGGAGGAAAAACTAGTGGAAGTTTGGCAAGAGCACCTGTTTTCAAAAGTGTTTAACTCCAAAAAAGCATAAATATATTTATTTTCTTTGATTGGTTCAGGCCGTGTGCATCTGGCCAAGCTCCTCTGTATGGGTGATGTCACGTAATTTGCGACAAACACGAGAAGGTGATGTGACGCTCTCCACATGTAGCGAAACCATAGAGCAGGGCTATTCAATTGGCACCATGCAAGGCAATTTGTTCCGGCCCCTCCAAATAGTGTGACCAAAACATCAGAAATAAATTTAGTTCAGTCGGAAGACGGCCGCTATAGTTATGAAGTGACGTGCACCTGATCAATAGAGCACGAGCTGCAGTTGAGGGCTGCACAAAGTGTGAGTCACCTGACATTAAGCGAGTGGTGCGAGCAGCCAGAAACATTTGGATACTTAAGCTTGAAGGCTTCTCTACGCCGCGTTTCTGTAGCACGGAACGAAACTGCTGCAACTAAACAAAGTTATGCCACCTGTGCACCGAGCTTATAGCTACACCAATGCTAATATGCACGCATACTGGATTAAGTATAGCAACGGGCCGTTCACATATTGCATCTTTTCTGCGCGCAAGTTTGTTATTTCCAATATTTGAATATTTTGCCAATATGTGTGCGCAAGCGGAGCAATGAGTAGAAATCATCTCACACCATATCGGTGAGAGTTGTGCGTGGCTTTCGGTGCAATGTAAACAAAAAGGCCCGAACCGAATTCTAGCCCTTCCCCTTACCCTTTCACAGGAACGTGCAAAACGAGGGGTAGTGTCCCAATTCTCTTTAGCTTGAAGGCGTAGGGCTAAGGGGAAGGGGTGAATAGCCCTTCGAGTGAAGATTTTTTCAGGACCACACTTGAAACCAAGGGGTAAGAAAATTTCCCAGAATACACCAGCCACAGTTGCACCCGGAAGTAAGGAGATCCACAGATTAGTATTTTTTGTCATTATTACGAACTTTTACAACAAACAAACACATGTTTTAATATATTCATAACTGCGTTCATGTTTTACCGTCATGCTTTTAAAAAAACGCTAAAATAAAACTGCTAAATTTCACGATCTATAATCCATAATCATAACTCCTGTATAGCAGTCCCACAACATTCTGACACTCGAATACCCTGTCAGAGAAGTCTAGTGGCTGGGAATGAGCTTTTTACAGTGCACTATAATGTTAGTGCTGCTTTCGTGTGTTTACATAGATGAATATGGCCACTGTGAATATGCGCAGTATAGCTACAATCTTATTACCACATTAGATCATTATGATAACATAAAATATGCCTTCAGTGATTTCCTGAAGATAAAAAACAAAAAATAACACAACTGGAATAACTACAGCAGTCGTGATCGCCTGATCTCATATGAAGCAAGAGATCGCGATGACATATGATGATGTGTGCAGGTGCTGCAGTGCTGTCCCATTTCTTAAGGGTAAATTTTGAAGCCCTTCCCCTTCACACTCAGTTTTAAGGGCCAACGGGAAGGGGTAAGGGTACAAAAATAGAATTGGGATTGGGCCAAAGATATGTTAGACACGTTATTACAAATTATTAAAATGATCATGTATGTATTAACGCAGATGATAACAACCGTTCATTTAAATACTTACCTAATAAAAAGCTTAAATTTACATTAACCGTGATAACCATGAAACCATGATTATACTTCAGACTATATAATCGTATAACCAAAATCTATAACTGTTGCATCTATAATTGTTGCAGTTTAAAACATAACATATGAATGTGTCTGAATGTAGAAGAAGCCTATCAATGCCCTGCTTTTGTTGTGCTCTGAAATACAACACTTGAATGTTTGTAAAAAAAAAAAGACACATTGTACAATGCAGATACAAATATACAAAATACACTATATTACATTTTAATGTAGAAAAATACAACGTGGGTGTCTTAAGGAGCAAAAATACAACAAATGGGCTCTTATATTGCTGTTGTCATCACTTATATTGCAAGCCCTATCTCTCCGGTCCCTCATTTGAGTCGCTTTTTTTGAACTGGCTCCCGTGACAAACTAATTGAAGAGCCCTGCCATAGAGCAAAACCGACGGCAAAATGGGATAATGCAAGTTTGTGTATTACTGGTTGGAGAAAGACGAGTTTAAACAGTGGCTGAAACCTGTCGCTGAAAACACCCACGTAATTTATCCTTTCAAGCTTTGTTTCTTCCGAGCTTATCTAAGTTCTGTTGCACGGTTTTGCTCCATTCATTTATTTAACTACAATTGTTTATTAGCAACTGTTTATTAAATTAAAAGTTTGATACTGATTAGAACTGGAAGTGGCGACGAGGTCTTAAAATATTCTGAGAAGGTCTTTAAAAGGTCTTAAAAAGATATTGAAATTTACTTTAGGATTCCTGCATATACCCTGAAAAATAAGCACATTTTCTACCTCACTAAAGACCTCTTTCTCATTATGTAGTTAAAAACAAGTAACTACATGACCTTGCATTGTTTCCATGTAGTTTCTCGTGTGTATTTGGTTGTGAGACGTAGTTTGTAGACAAAGTTGTCGGCAGTTCTTCCTATTGTCAAGTCATGCTGTGCGAAACCCCCTGTCGCCGATCATCCTGCAGTGTAAACACAGTAGCATCAGAATGCCAAATTAGGCAAATCATTGTGTAATGATGGTTTGTTAGACAATTAAAAATATATATATTGCTTAAGGGGGCTAATAATATTGATTCTAATAATATTGATTTAAATTTTTTGTTTTTTATTTTTATGTATGTGGTAACTGGCCCCCATAATGCCACCAGAAGCTATTACATACGCTGACCCGCATGTCATATTTTGTTTCTTTCTCACTGCTTCCTGTAGGCTTTGGGTGGGTTGGTCATTGCAGCTGTCATCAAATATGCAGATAACATCCTGAAGGGCTTCGCCACATCCATCTCAATCATTCTGTCCACCCTCATCTCTTATTTCTTACTGGACGATTTCGACCCGACAAGGTAATACAATCACCTAAACTCAGGGATTACAGTTGGATCTTTCTTAGAAAACTGTGCCATGTGTTTCCCTGTGACTTATTACTGTGGCTGTGTGATATGCCCAAATAGTATTGATATAAAAAATGGTTTAGTTCTGAGATTCGTTGAAGTATACACACTCCTAAATTATTAACCCCCTGTATATTTTCTTCCCAATTTCTGTTTAACAGAGAGAAGATTTTTCCTTAACATAATAGTTTTAATAACTCATTTCTAATAACTGATTTCTTTTATCTTTGGCATGATGACAGTACATAATATTTGACTAGATATTTTTCAAGATACTGGTATTCAGCTTAAAGCGACATTAAAAGATTTAACTAGTTTAATTAGGCAAGTTATGGTAATTATGCAAATAATTGTATAACAGCTCTGTAGACAATCAAAAAAAATATTGCTTCAAGGAGCTAATAATATTGACCTTAAATGGTTTTTAAAATATTAAAAACTGTTTTTATTTTAGCCGAAATAAAACAAATAAGACCTTATCTAGAGGACAAAATATTGTCGGAAATACTGTACAAATTTCCTTGGTCTGTTCAACATCATTTGGCAAATATTTAAAAAAGAAAACAAATTCACTGGAGGGTGAATAATTCTGACTTTAACTGTATCTGCTCTATTTATTTGACTGTATAAGCCAACACCACTCTGAAAGCACAGCGTAACCCATCAAAATAAGAGCTTGAAGGATTACTGTTCGAAAATTAACAAATATAAATGATTATAAGATGTAAATATTAGTATTGTTTTGTACTTAAAAAGATTTTTATTACAGTAATATGTTTTTTTCATTTGAAGAAGAGTTCAGAATAATAGTTATTTTAGTTTGTTTTTATTATTCTTTCTTTTCTATGCAAATGCTTTACCCCCAAAACTGTCACTCTATAATTATTCATTCACATTTTCTTGTTGTGATTTTATCACTGTATTATCATCACAGTATTGACCAAAGCTGCACTTTCGTCCACGACAATCAATCCCAGTATAACAAATGGGTTATATGCAGGGCTTGACATTAACACCCACCAACCTACGGGTAGATTTCATTGATGGTGGGTGAGACAGACACTCCCACTAGCCATTTTGGCTTGTTGAAAATAATTTTCATGGATAATAATTCTTAAAAACAAGGTTCGACAGTAAGGATGGTCCATTATGCATGCAATAATTGAATTGAGAAGCAACATGACTGACAAAAATAATTGCGTTCACGCGAGCAATAGAAAGCAGGTGAATTTCGAATGAGAGCATAATCACTCGCACTAACGGCTGAGGTAATGCGCACGACTTTTTAAAACTTGCGCGCTCCCGTTTCCTTGCGTGAAGCAACTGTGTCTAGAAACACAACGGATGTGGTCGGTTCTCTTTCAAAAAGACTAGACAAAAAGTTATGCTCATGCACCCACAGTCTTGCTGCTTTCAAGAGTTCCAGATTTGTCTTTTTGTAAGCAGCACCGGTTGCTTTAGCTTTAACCATTCTTTAAACAGATTATTTATGGGTCTAACATTAACGGTGTGTGCATGATCATCCTTTCATTATCACACAGTTTGCTTTTTACCTGCTTGATATGGTTTGATTATCATTTTTCACAATAACATTGCTTTAATAGGAGATTAACTCCCCGTTTATGTGTAGTTAACTGGTGATCAGGGACCTTTAGCCATGACAGATTACTGTGCATATGTTTTGTTAAATAAAAAGTATAGTATACAGCTATATTTAGCTTGTTTTGACACATTTAAAATTTGTAGCTAAGAAATAATAATTGTTTATGTTTGGTGTGGTCAGAGATAAATTTGGTAAATCCTTCATTTTGAGCTCTTAAAATGATGTGAAATAAAAACTAATTGTAAAACTATGAAACCCATTTGCTCAGGATTATTGAGCAAGCTCATACACGACACACAAAAAAATGAATGAGGAGGCATCTGGAGATAACGCAAATCTAAATCAAGTAATTTTAGCATGTCAGAGTCATATTTATATGTATAAAATATATTTTCCCAACAATAAAATTGTGGCTTGTAAAAATAGCGAGTGGCTAGTAATGTTGGAAAACTACTAGCCACAGTGGCTGGTGATCAAAAAAGTTAATGTCAAGCCCTGGTTATATATACAGAAGTGTTGTTCAGCCACTGAAATCTCCCGGCGATAGACTGATGTGACTATTTTCAGTTTCATAAGGGACCTTTTACAGCACCGATAATGTAAATTTTTATTTAGTTTACCAAAAAACATCAGTAAATAGCGCTATTCCACCTAGCCTGCTTTACTGAGCTGAAGTTAGTTTAATATTCACATTGGTTCATATTTGAACAATGACGATCTGTGACATGCTCCCTATATTGTTTACCATGCTACTCCGAATATTCAGTCTGAAATAGCATGTAAGTATGGCTTAGTAATAAGTGTAATTCCTGCACGCCGCCGACCAAGCACTAATCACTTTAGCTCAACACATGAGAGAGGGTTCTGCTGTTATCTTTAAGGTGCATGTGCTCGTGTTTTCAGCAGGCGTGGCTTTGGACGGCAGGGACTGCGTTTCAGAGATTTATGCTAACAGGTTAGCATTGTGGCAGATCACCTACTGCACCTTTAAACCTACCCAAACCTTTCTATATCCTTACCCATATAGCATTTCAATAGCAATAGTACATTACAAACACATTGTATATACAATTTTGTATTTATATTATATTATTATATTAAAGTACCCAATAGTTAAGGCTTTTTAATATAAAGTGGGACCTATTTTTTCCCAATACATTGCAACTTTACTGTAATACTGGTAAACCTCACCAGATGCTGAATATGCGTGTATGACCATGTGCACACATTAAACAGACAGTAAAAAGGGATAACCATATTTAACTTTGTCCACAGATCATTCTACCCTAAATGCACCAATTGCTTCTGTCATTGTCAATGTGTTGAACTGGTTGGGATGCTTCAACAAACAGAGCAATGTTTTGATAGCACTTTGAAAGCTGTCCAATGACATAAATTCTCCTTTATTAGCGGATGAAGAGATGTACAAATCAGCACGTCATGGAGAAGATCAACACAAAGCTGTTTGTATTGTTACAACACCTTAGTTTGTTAAATGCGTCTCCTGGCTAGACTGAAACGTTTGTCAGTTTACGTTTGCCCTGTTTTACATGCTTAAATTATGCTAGAGCATATGACCATTTTCTTTTCAAATGGCGTGAAACAGTTTTTTAATATAAATATAAGTGTCACAAATGTCGCAAATATCTGCAAGATATCAAATCCGACATACAGTTGAAGTCAGAATAATGATGTATGATGTATAATGATGGTTTGTTCTGTAGACAGTTGAAAATATATATTTATATAGCTTAAAGGGGTTAATAATTTTGACCTTAAAATGGCTTTTAAAAAATTAAAAACTGCTTTTATTCTAGTCGAAATAAAACAAATAAGACTTTCTCCAGGAGAAAAAATATTATCAGACATACTGTGAAAATTTCATTGCTCAATTAAACATAATTTGGGAAATATTAAAAAAATTCAAAGGGGGGCTAATAATTCTGACTTTAACTGTAAGTGTGCTGTTATAGTTTTATTCATTGTGTTATATGTTAGAGCTCACAGCTATAGAACCTTTCTTTTAACTGCTCACACAATATTTGTACTTCTTGTCTGAAACGGGATCTGTGGATGACGCAACTGTCCCACCTTTTTTCATTATGCAAGTCATGCTAGACAGAGAGGTTCAAGGAAAAGTATTAGCAGGTAAAAGAAATCTAAATTTTTATTAGTTACTCAACCTTATGTTGTTTAAAACGCTTGAGACATTTGTTTGTCTTTGGAGCACAAATGAAGATTTTTTTTTAGCTGAAATCATTATCCATAGACGGCAACAGTCCTATTTATAGGACTATTAAAATGTAAGTTTTAGAGGCCATTCAAATAGACGTATTTTTTTCCCCCTTATTTTAAACAGAAGACGCATAAATGACCAGAAAGAGATTTTGGCCCAATCCCAATTCTACCCCTTTGCCCTTCCTCTTACCACTATCCCTCGTTTTGTGCGTTCCTGTGAAGGGGTCGGGGTGTCCCAATTCTCTTTAGCTTGAAGGCGTAGGGCTAAGGGGAAGGGGTAAATACCCCTTCGAACAAAGATTTTTCAGGACCACACTCGAAACCAAGGGGTAAGAAAATTTCCCAGAATGCACCAGCTTCAACGGCAGAATCACTAAACCCAGAAGGAGATCCACAAATTAGTATTCTTTGTCATTATTACAAATTTTTACAACAAACAAGCACGTTTTAATATATTCATAACCGCGTTCGTCTTTTACCGTCATGCTTTAAAAAACCCCGCTAAAATAAAAACTGCAAAATTTCACGATCTATAATCCATAATCATAACTCCTGTATAGCAGTCCCACAACATTCTGACACTCGAATACCCTGTCAGAAAATTCTAGTGGCTGAGAATGAGCTTTTTACAGTGTTTGCTATAATGTTAATGTTGTTTTTGGTGTGTTTACATAGATGAATATGGCCACTGTGTATATGCGCAGTATAGCTACAATCTTATTGCCACATTAGATCATTATGATAACATAAAATATGCCTTCAGTGATTTCCTGATGTTTGCAAACCTACCTAAAGATACAACCAATAATTCCGATTAGAGCGATAATGTGGAGAATATTGATCTTGTGTTGAGCCCAATGAGCCTTGCATATAAAAATAGAGCTAGCGTGTTCCTTTAGTGATAACGCTTCGACTCACGCTGAAAATGGCGGACGTGAATCAACAAACTGAGAATATGATGACGCGCCTGTCAATCAATATTGGTGGGCGGGGGGACCGCTCTCCTACGTAAAGTTGCGGTCGGTTTGAAAACCGCTCCAATTGGTCCACCGTTTTTTATGTTGTTAAATTGAAATAAAAGCACTGGGTGTGCTTATATCACCCCAATATGACGGTCTATACACCATACATGCACATATGTCTGTCCAAACAGCTTGAAAAGTAGATTTTTTACCATAGGTGCCCTTTAAGGATTTAAATCAGAAGTACATTAGGTTGAATAGGAGTTATGCTCAATCAATTTGGACCAAAAGCCAACAAATATATACTTCTGATTATTTATATCATTGCCTCCACGATGTATATATTTTTAACAATGTTAAAATTGTCATTTAAAAAAAAGGAAATATTATGTTAAAAATAGTGTAAACAACTGGAATTTTCTTGTTTTGACACATTAAAGTATGTCGCTAAGAAATAACTACATTTGATTTCTTTTTGTGGAAGGAAAAAAAATCCATTAGAAATAATCAGCCCTGTATAAGTCTAAAATTTCATTCATAATGGTCTTAAAAGGGTCTTAAAATGTCTTGACTTTATGAAATCTGCAGAAACCCTGAATGGGAATATTGTTGATGCTGGCTATGGCTTTGCTAAACTTTGAGGAAACCATATCTTTATGTCGCAGCCTCAAATCAAGGGTGACCTTTTCAAATGAAATTATTTTAAAAAGCCCTAACATATTCTGTCATTGATGGCACAGTTTCTTGAGAATGGCCCACTTACTGCACTGCTTCAGAAATAATATGGTTTCTTCCTTTTATAGTGTGTTCTTCCTGGGTGCGATGCTGGTCATCGCTGCTACGTTTCTCTACGGTTGTGAGAGGACACCCGCCCTCTGCACTGGTAAAGTATAGAAGACTGGACACAAGATGATCAATAAAGCAAGGATGCTTTGCTTGAGGTGTCGTTTAGGACAAAGGAACTAATGACATTTGGAGAATGCTTTTAGAAGTCAGCACAGAAAAACAAATGAGCCTAATATTACTGCCGTTCAGAACTTTGGATCACAAGCAGACAAAGGAGGCACATTCCCATCTTAGGGCCGTGACACATCGAGCTGAGGCCAAATAACTAGTTCAGACGAAACCAACTGTGTTGTCGGATTGTGTCTGGATTCATCTGGACTAAAATGCTTCATGTGAACACCAAACAGACAGCAGCCGATTGAAACGAGAGAGTTCATTCTGTGCCTGTGAGAGTGGATGTGTCTTTCTGCACTTGTTTTCTCACTTCTCAAAGGAAAACCAGAAGATGAAATGCGCACACAGCATAAACAAAGAAATTAGTATCATTCAAACTTGCCAGACAATGGAATTATTCTTAACGATTGCAAATGTTTGAGTGAAATATTAGCAAACTTTCTTCCTTTTTCTTTGTGCTGTTACTGGACTTGAATTGTTTACTTGGGTATGTCAATTCGGTTTTTGTTCTCATGCTCTGATTCATTGCTGAACAACCAATCAGAACGCTCTCTTCAGTCGATGACCGGCACCAACATGCTGAATCAGGGCAATTCGATCCAACATTAACCCAATACGAGGCGATGTGTGGAACACCCATACCAACTAGCCGTCTGTCTGCTTGGCTCGTCCCTGCATTTGCCTTTGGAGTTTTAATGTGTTCGTGGACTTTCAACTACTTTCTTGACTTCTTGAATGGAATTTTCTATGGCGGGTTAACTGTATGTGTGATTGTTTTCCAATCTTTTGATTTTACAGTAATATTGTGCACGATAAGCTTGCACAGAAAAAGTAGTGAATACTGAATAGGTTGCGTTAACTGGTGGGAGAACATTGCTTTTTTCTTATTTCAAAGCAAACTTTTCAGACGGTTTCAGGCGGCAATGTTCTAGCGTACTACAACAACATGTCTTTTAACAACAACTTCGCTTGAGTTAAACCTTTTTTTTTTTTCATTTTTGAATTCATTCAGCTGATCTGTGAGTCTGGTGAGACCACTTTTAGCTTAGCTTAGCATAGATGAGTGAATCAGATTTAAGTGTTAGCATCCTGCTCTAATAGTTCCAAAGAGTTTCGATAGGTTTCCTATTTATAAACATATCCCCACATAGCAAAATATCTCTGGCCTAGCTCTGACCCACACAATCAGCATTTGCTTGGCCCACATACCGCAGTGAATTACGGTACATGACTGGACCAAATCTGGCTTCCAGACAAGGGCCAAACGCGGACCAAATCTGGGCCAAGTCTCAGGCAAGTTAATACCTGTAACTGAGCCTGAACTGGGCCATGTTGATGTGTAACACGTACAATGAAATTGATAAACTTATGAATCATTGCACTTTGGCATGCTATGGGCATGCTTTTTCTCAAAGCGACCTGATTGGTAGATTTTTTTTTTCTTTATTTGAAAATAGTAAACATGGCTTTTAATTGTGGGTCAAAATAGGCCAAACTTACATCAGAATCAGAAAGAGCTTTATTGCCAGGTATGTTCACACATACGAGGAATTTGTTTTGGTGACAGAGCTTCTACAGTGCAACAGGATAACAGAGACAGGACAAAAAACAGATAATAAATATATTTAAAAAAAAAATAGAAGTAAGTAGTGAGTGCAAATATACAAATTGACAAGTGTATGTACATGTTTATTACTATATACACCGTTATATGTGCAGCTGTTATGTGCAAATTGGCATGTAAAGTGTGTTGTTAAATAAGTGTATATGTGTATAAAAGTACAGTAGTGATGTTGGTTTCGCAATTATTATCATCAAGTGTTCATGAGATGGATTGCCTGAGGGAAGAAACTGTTTCTGTGTCGGGCTGTTCTGGTGCGCAGTGCTCTGTAGCGTCAACCAGAAGGTAAAAGTTCAAAGAGGCAGTGTGCTGGGTGTGAGGGGTCCAGAGTGATTTTGGCAGCCCTCCTGCTCGCTCTGGATAAGTACAGTTCTTGGGGAGTAGGAAGGGTTGTACCAGTGATTCGCTCAGCAGTCCGAACTATTCGACGTAGTCTTTGAAGGTCGTATTTAGTAGCTGAGCTAAACCAGACAGTTATTGATGTGCAGACGACTGATTCAATGATGGAGGTGTAGAACTGTTTCAGCAGCTCCTTTGGGAGGTTAAACTTCCTCAGCTGACGAAGAAAGTACAGCCTCTGTTGAGCTTTTTTGACAATGGAGATGTGAATATGTATACATGGTCTACATATCAATTATTAACATCTGGGCCAAATACTGTGTACCACCTTAAGGACGGTGACACCTCTGCCAAACCAGGGCCATGTTTGGCCCACATGCTGTATGCCAGTGCCAGATGAATGCCTGCTGTGCCAGATTTATGCCAAATTTGCGCCAAAATTCTTCGCTACCTGGGTCAGGACTAGGGATGCACCGATGCAATTTTTTGTAACTGATTCGATCCCGATACCAAAATTCTGAGTTACGACCGATACAGATCCGATCCCGATACTGTGCCGTTTTTTTTCAAACATACAGTAATACAGTTTCTTTAGTTCTGGTGCTAAACTCAAATAATATATCTTCTTTAGTAAAAATACCAGACCTATAGGCTTACTGTATATGACAGACAACACAATCTAACTAAAAACATGATGCTTGCTTTAAACTATAGGCTACATTATTTGAGCATTCTTTGTGACATTGATGACTGTTGTGCTCCAGCTTATGTTTTTAATATTAATTTAATAAGATTTTTCTTTGAAATCTGCAATAGGCAACCACCATTGACCCTAATAGTTGGTAAAATAACCAGCCTTTTAGCAAAGCCTGATATTGTCCTGCAGGGTTGAAGCAGACAAAACTAAACCATCTGAGGCCAGTTTTACTTAATAAACATTCTCTCGCCTAAACTTGCCACGAGTGAGATGAAGAAACCGAAAGCATGCCTGAAAAATGATCTTTTTAATCTAATTTTGTTGGTAATAATTTGTTGGTTATTTAAATATATTTTTTGTTGGTCAGTTATCTACAAAATAAACAAGAATATTTGAGGTGAAGTTCAAAACAAGGTGCATTCATGTGCTTCAGTGCACAAACTGACAAACAGGTCTGTTAAATAAATATTAATATAAATAAAATTACAGTGAAATATTCACAGTTTCAGAGTAGCTTATATTAGGCTAAATAATTTTTCTGTCAATGACAATTCATATTGTCCCTGTCAGTTTCACTATAATTAATTTCATCAACTACTTTGACCACAATGGGCTAGGCTTTACAAACTGTTTGCAGCACTGAAAATGTTCCCCTTGGAAGAATAAACTCAGTCGGAAGGATGAGAGAACAGAAACTTATTGTGAGAATAATTTTACTGAGTGGCGCACGTCACGTCTTGTAGCTGTTTGTATGAATGAAGTGCTTGATGCATCATCGAGACACTGCGCGCAGCCCTCTGGTATCTGCTTACACTTTAAAAACAGCAGCACAAAGGGAAGAAATCAGTATGTTGAGGATCTGTCCAATATTATTGAGCCTTTTCTCATTTTAAGTTTCAGGTAGGCCATCTTTGTGTTTAAAGAGCAGGTAATAACCCTCTCTACTCCAGTGTTGTGAACGCGATCTGCTGATCTAACAGACACAGCGCAACATGATTTAGGTACAGCAATAAACTCCTTGCTGCAGGTCAAAATGAAGCCGTTTAATGCAAACTAAACTCATTTCTCCACTGATTGTTTAAACTATCAGGAACAAATAGTCTTGAAGAAAGTTTTTTGTGTTGTCATGAACACAGTTTAAATTGTGAATGAATGAAGAATGGTTGACAGGATCAGCGGCAGGAAGCGCTTGAATATTCATCTGTGCTTCACATTAAACTATAGAACAGCTTCAGAACATTTGAGATATGGTAGCCTACATGACAACATTCTAGGCCCTTATAATTGGCTACCTTTGTGGCTTTTGTTGGCTTATAAACACAGAATATATGCACGCACTAGATCTGATTTAGATCAGGACCAGCTGGCTGATACCCGATCCAGCAAAAATATGTGGTATTGAACCGATATACGAGTATCTGGATCGGTGCATCCCTAATCAGGAGTATCAGTCTAGAAAACAGTAACATTTCAGTTTCTGTGGACCTACACGATATGACTACAGAAGTGTAAAGCTTTAAAAGGGAAAATCATCTAAACTTTTTTATTTGAGTGAGATGCTAATAGACTAGGCATGGGCCTGTATAAGATTCTGATGGTATGATAACCTTGGATAAAAGTATCATGGTTTGACGGTATCGTGATTGCTGCTCTAAAATATATTCGCTTTAAATGTCTGGGTAAAAAACTAAAACTTTCTTCTCCTTTGATAACAATATATTTATTTTTTGAAAGGTTTATAATATTTTGGAACAGTAAACATTCAGTTCTGACTTCTGCTGTCTTCATTATTTTCAAAAATACAGATTTCTTTACAATTTAAACGGCATCTTTGGATATTTTTTCAGCTGAAGATAATGTTGTCCTAAAAGAAAAATGTAAATGAAAAATCTTACACATACCTTAAGAACGGTATTACAGAACATTTAGGTGGTTTTAAAACCTTGACTTTTCCAAACCACGGTATACCTTGGAAACTCTTATCGTCCCATGCCTTATAATAGACTAACCTAATATTTTCTTAGAAGGCATCTCCAAAAGTTGCCCAAAGATGTCAAAAAAGGATTCTGTGTGGGGGCAAAGCTTTTGGCGTCTTATGGCGGCCATAAACGGAAGCTGCTAATGGACTAATCTGATAAAATCATCTAAGGTATAAGTCTCAGACCTGACCTGGAGATAGACTGAAGACGGTCCACAGCTCGCTGATTTATGGGTGTGTTGCTTCACATGTAAATTAGTTTCGGCTTCCCGCCCAACGTAACAAGGGGGGCGGGGCCATGAGCTCACCCGCTCTGCGTTTGCAACAGAGTCTGACAGGCAGACTCAGAGAAGAAGGAGTGAGAGGATCAGCATTCAGTCGTACATGTACGACTCTGACACAGACCAAGCAGAGAGTACAAAATCATATGTGTCTTTGTACAGTTTTACAGCCAACTGTGTGCTAGTTTCAAGTGCCGAGCTTGTACACAGAAACTAATAACCACACACACTGAATTAACTTTGACTGAGGCACCGGATGCGCCGCTCGAAGCCGCAACACGGCACACCAGACACTCTCTGTGGCGCGGCAGAAACATGAAGTGTCCCGAATTGTCGCGCCACGCATTTTTGAATTCTAAACATAGGTTTCTGCAGCGGTCCGCGGCACCCAGCCGTCGACTTGAGTGTACCCTGATAGAAACCTATGTTTAGAATTCTAAAACGCATGCTAGTTAAGATAACAGGGAGCTTCTGGGATCGTGAGAAATGCAAATGGCTGAAGAATAAGGTAGACTCAATGAGAAGTACACATGTTTGCAAACCTACCTAAAGATACAACCAATAATTCCGATTAGAGCGATAATGTGGAGAATATTGCTCTTGTGTTGAGCCCAATGAGCCTTGCATCTAAAAATAGAGCTAGGGTGTTCCTTTAGTGATATCGCTTCGACTCACGCTGAAAATGGCGGACGTGAATCAACAAACTGAGGATATGATGACGCGCCTGTCAATCAATATTGGTGGGCGGGGGGACCGCTCTCCTACGTAAAGTTGTGGTCGATTTGAAAACCGCTCCAATTGGTCCACTGTTTTTTATGTTGTTAAATTGAAAAAAAATCACTGGGTGTGCTTATATCACCCCAATATGACAGTCTATACACCATACATGCACATATGTCTGTCCAAACAGCTTGAAAAGTAGAATTTTTACCATAGGTGCCCTTTAAATCTTAGTGAGTTTCTCTTTGCTGTTAAACACAAGCAAGAATATTTTGAATGACATTCATATTAGGAAAAAACAAATACTATGGATATCAGTGGTTACAGACTCAATAAATTATTTTAATAATAATATATTTTTTTGGCCAACAGAATAAACAACTTCAAACATGTTTGTGTCAAGTGAAAACGAGTAAATGATTTTCTTTTTTTGAGCACCTTTGTCTTATTTCGTTTTATCATATCAACACAATAGACCAAAAACAAGTACTATATAAGAGCAAAACTGCTTTAGACTTGTTACAGGGTTCATACGTTCATGGAAATCCTGGAAAAGTCATGGAATTTTGACATGGCATTTTCCAGGCCTGGAAAAGTTTTGGAAAAGTCATGGAAAGCAGATATCTGTATACTTGAATATAGGTTAGTTGTCTTTAATTCTTTTTTGTCCTTGGCCAAACACTCTCACATAATTAGTGCGGTGTAAGCATTATCTAAATAAATTTTACGTAGATATAAATATAAATCGGGCATCATGGTGGCACAGTGGGTAGCGCAATTGCAACAGCAAGACGGTCGCCGGTTCAAGCCTCGGCTGGGTCAGTTGGCATTTCTGTGTGGAGTTTGCATGTTCTCTCTGTATTTGTGTCGGTTTCCTCCGGGTGCTCCGGTTTCCCCCAGACATGTGGTGTAGGTGAATTGGGTAAGCTAAATTGTCCGCAGTGTATGTGTGTGAATGAGTATGTATGGATGTTTCCCAGTGGTGTGTTGCAGCTGGAAGAGCATCCGCTGCATAAAACATACGCTGGAAAAGTTCATTCCGCTGTGACGACCCTATTAATAAAGGGACTACGCTGAAAAGAAAATGAATGAATAAATATAAATTGAACTAAATAGATTGTTGCGTGTTTTACGATATGCTGTAATAAATTTTAACATGTATTGTTTTTACCACGCATATGTAGACATTGCATGAAACAGTCCTGAAAATTTACTTGAAAGTCTTGGAAAAGTCATGAAATTTTTATAGTTAAAATGTGTATGAACGCTGTTGTTAGATTGCATGATTGTTTGTTACGTTCAATTGAGGACATTTAAGAACTTCGTTTGTGTTTACATGGCAAAAATAATCTCTAAAAGGAAGCGTCATGTTACACTTTATAAATATTTATTCAATGTGTCATACACCTGTACGTTGAAAACAGGATTGTTTTTTTTTTATGTGTCTTTGAGAAACAGTATTTTCCTCAAAGCCAATAAAAACTTGTCTCTAAATGTCTTCATTTTATATTCTGCTATTTTAAAAACAATAATATACAGTTGAAGTCTTTTGAATTATTATTAGCCCCTCTGTTTAATTATGAGTGAATTATTAGCCCCCCTGTTTATTTTTTCCTCAATTTCAGTTTAACGGAGAGCAGATTTTCTCAACACATTTCTAAACATAATAGTTTTAATAACTCATTTCCAATAACTGATTTATTTTATCTTTGCCATGATGACAGTACATAATATTTGACTAAATGTTTTCCAAGACACTTCTATACAGCTTAGTGACATTTAAAGGGTTAACTAGTTTAATATTCACCTTATTCTCCGCGTACGAGTGGGCGCAGCCATTTGAATCATTTTGGCACGAGACTTCCGGTCTCATTCACTTCCATTCATTTTTAGACGTTAAAAACAGCTCGTTTCGCTGCTTGGTGTTGCAAACTGATATTTTCTTCTTATATTATTCTATTTTGTCTGTATTGTCATGCAAACACTTGTTTGTAGAGTAAGTAGTTCAACCGTTTTCTACCGTTTATTATTCCTAGTCATTTCTCCCATTGGCAGCTGAATCGGAAGTTCTAAAAAAAACGAGCGCACTTCCGCATTGAAGAATAAGGTCAATAGGCAGGTTAGGGTAAGTAGACAAGTAATTGTATAATGATGGTTTGACTATCAAAAAATATATAGCTTAAAGGGGCTAATAATTCTGACCTTAAAATGAGTTTTAAAAAATTTAGATCTGCTTTTATTCTAGCCAAAATAAAACAAACAAGACTTTCTCCAGAAGAAAAAATATTATCAGAGATACTGTGAAAATTTCCTTGCTCTGTTAAACATCATTTGGGAAATATTTAAATAGAAAAAATAATCAAAGGGGGGCTAATAATTCTACCTTCAACTGTATATAGTGCATTTTGACTGAAATAATGAAGTGATCAGACTCTTGCCAGATATTCAGTGCACTTTTATTAGTCCTTAAATGAACAGAGTGAACCGTCAGACCTCGTTGCTGTTTTAGCTGGGGTGTTCAGTGGAAACGTATATGCTTCATCACAGTTTGTATAATGAAACATTACCTGCATGCAAGAAGAAAAAAAAAATCTATTTTTGGATCTTTCCTGCCTATAATGCAATGCTATGAAACTTTTCCACAGTAAACTCAGTCTCTTCCATTTGCATAGACTCGTTTTGCAGTGGGAAAGCACATTAAGTGGGTTTTAACAACTTTAGCAACATTTGTATTCCTCTTTTTTGAATCTTAAAGTAAAACCACTGGTTTGTTGCTGGTGTTCATGCATTTTCAGATACCGAGTTCATATGTTTTAATGGATCTTTATTTAGATGACCATCTTGAGGAGGAATATGGCTTTGACAGGGATACAGAGGATGTAACTGAGAAATGAGGGAGATGAGGTGAGGTGTTTTATCTTATTACAGAGAACATCCCATATGTTCTGTTCTGATGAGACCTTCTAGATCAGTGCTCCAAGCTTTAGACGTACTGCATGCATCTCGACTTTCAATCAAACAGTTAACTTCGTTCGCCTATGAGAGGCAAAGCATCAGGCATGAATAAATGCTCTGTGAGATTTAAGAGTTAGTCGTTATTATCTTCTGTTTCTGACTGGATATAACCTCTTCATTTAAAAAAAAAAAGTCAATTTCAAGGCATAATAAAACAACGTAATTCATTAAATGAAAAGCATGCAAATAATGAATAAAATTGTGCGTAGTCGTTTTAAAGTACATTTTTTTTCTTGTGAAATCTGTAGTCACACACTTGTACTGTTCTCCTATTGGTCGGTTGGTCTCTCCTTGAACTAGTTTGTTCCTAGAAGGACGATTGAACTAGTAAATCTTTAAAAAAATAATAATATTTAATTTTTTCTCCATTTAATTGCTAATAATTCATTTCATAAACAGCTGACCGTCATCTGCTAGTTTTATTTAAACTATTTACTTGCATTTTGGGTTATTTATATTGGGCTCTTTTCTTTTACTGGTGTTTCCCTCATATGTAATTTCTGTGACGTGCTGCTTTATTACCAAAACAGTGATTTTGAAAACTATTGACCTTATTCTTCAATGCGGAAGTGTGTGCGTTTTTGCGATTGTTTAAGAACTTCCGATTCAGCTACCTATGGGAGATATGACTAGTAATAATAAACGGCAGAAAACAGTCAAACTACTTACTCTACAAACAAGTGTTTGCATTAGAATACAGACAAAGTAGAATAATATAATAAGAAAATATCAGTTTGCAACACCAAGCAGCAAAACGAGCTGTTTTTAACGTTTAAAAATGAATGGAAGTGAATGAGACCGGAAGTTTCGAGCCAAAATTATTCAAATGGCTGCGCCCACTCGTCCGCGGAGAATAAGGTGAATAGCAATAACAGATTTCTCCATCCTGATCAAAAAGTATTTTACGTTTTGTCAGTTTAGTGGCTAATTCGTACGAATTCGTACGAGTTCAGTTGTACGAAATTGTACGATTTTAAAAAGGAGGCGTGGCCCCTAACCCCACCCCTAAACCCAACCGTCATTGGGGGATGAGCAAATCGTACTAAATCGTACGAATTAGATCGTACGAATTAGCCACTAAATCAAAAAGTTACGAATTACCGTGAGATTGTGTTGGATTTCTTACAGAATGTTTGAGCAGGTTTCATAGAAACTTAGTAAGTACGTAATCCTAATTTAAATCTGCCTATCATTTTTTAAATTCAGCCAAAAATGAATGTTTTTCCCCAACATTTCCTCTTGTTGTTACTAACTTGTATTACTTTCATTTCTTTCTGTAGAGCAGTGTTTCCCAACCCTGTTCCTTGAGGCACACCTAGGCTGTTTTTCAATATGCGTTCTTCAGCGGTCTTGCGTCCTCGTGTTCTCGTGAAACGTTATCATCAACTGCCAAAGTTCTTGATATCGAGGATGCATGGATGCAGACATGAGCACCAAACTTGCTCTAGAAGTCCCAGAAGTCATTGCAACTGGAGGTGAGAAGCGCAGCATTTTATATAGGTTTATTATTAAAGTTCAGAGATAAAACTTATTTATCTCAGGAGTTTTCGTAAATGAAACAGTGAATCTAAACATTACCATGACACATTAAGGGTGTTTATTTGCTGAAATTTGTATTAAAATCTGTTTTATTTCTATCGTGCAACGTATATTTGTAAAGTCTTTATGCAGAGTATATATTTTGAAATGGGGAAAAACATTAAATTGTTGTATAAATGTTGTAATGTTTAAATAATTTTCCATTAAAAACGCGTGAAGGTCATGTGACCATCCGGAAGAACTCAGCATCTCATTTCTCAGAGGACGCGTTCTCTGTTCTCGCGGTCTCCCGAGTACGTTCTACCGAGGTGACCTGGCAAGACCGGTCTTCACAAGAACGCAAGTCCGTTCTCATTTTCTCGTGTAACGTCATCATCCAACGCCAAAGTTCAATTCCAAAACTCAAGAACGGAGGACGCGTGAAAGTTCCCGGATGCGTTCATGATATCGAGGATGCGTCGATGCAGACTTGGGCATTGCACTCACTTAGGAAGTCCCAGAAATCATTGCGGCTGATTGTGAAAGAGCAGGTGGGAAGCGCAGCATTTTATACCTGATTATTATTAAAGTTCATAGATATAACTTATTTATCTCAGGAGTTTCTCTAAATGAAACGATGAAAGTAAACATCACCATCAACATCTTAATAAAGGCATAAACACATTAAGGGTGTTTATTTGCTAAAATTGTGCAAAGTATATTTGTAAGTTTTTTTGTGAACGTTTTATATATTGAAAATGTAAAAACAATAAATCGTTGTGTATATCTGCTGTTATATAATTAAAATATTTATAAATAATTTCCATGACCATCAGGAAGAAAGCATCATCTCATTTCTCACAGGACGAGTTCTCTATTCTCGCTGTCTTCCGAGTTCGTTCTTCCTTGGTGACCTGGAGAGACCAGTCTTCACAAGAACGCAAGTTTGTTCTTAAGCTGCGGTCACCCATAGACTTCTATTTATACACACACGAATGCGTCAGACCGGAAACTGAAGCTCATGCGACAAGTTTCGCAGTTCAAGCTTGGTGAACTCCTGTGAAATTGCAAGACGTGACTGCGTGAGACCAATCGAAGATCAAAACATGACCTCTCTGGACTCTCAAAACATGCACCAATTGCTCTGTTTTTTTTTATACCTTATCATATTTTTGAATCCCGCCCCTTTTCGCAGTGCAGTATGACAGAATTTCGCATGGACAAACTCTAATGTGACCGCAGCATTAGAATTGAGAAACAGCCCAAGTTTCCGAGTGTCTTCTAATGTTCTGTTGATTTCACCCAGGTGGGTTTGATTAGGGAGAGGCTGAACATATGTACTGTTGGTGTGCCTTAAGGAACAGGGTTGGGAAAGACTGCTGTTAGAGCAGCAACAAATTATAGATTAACACAAAAGAATATTTTCTGTGTCACACAAAAATTCATTTACTAACATTTAATAAAATGCCATCTTAGATGTTGAACTGAAAAAATGTTCGTTTCACCCAGCTTACAGGGGAAAATCCTCCAACATTCTTCAAAATATCTTTTCTTTTGTTCAACAGAAAAAAGGAACAAAACAAACAAACAAACAAAAATCAACCTGATGATACTGATCCAAATGATGGCAGAATTAAATTTTTTGGGTGAACTACCCCTTTAAGAGTGAGCAATATCTGTCATCATATTCTTTTTTGGTTGAACGATCCCTTTGATTTTTGGGTTTACTTTCCATACCTTCAAATATAAACATGACATTTGTAATGGAAACTCAATTTCATCTGTGTCATAATTACCCAAGGAGTCTCAGTGGGACAGGACGGAGCGAGACAGCTTGAGAAAAGAGAGAGGGAGACAGGGGACATGGAACGGCACAGATGGAGAGTGTATGGCATGTGACTAATCTGGTGGATGCCTATGGAGCAGCACCCTTTGTGTAACCCAAACGGACTCACGAGCAAGCATAAACAAACTCTTATCTCCAGTGCCAGGATATTTCTGATTGGACGACTGCATCCTTTATATTATTAAATACACTCCACTTCAACTAGTGGATGTCTTCATGCAGTCTTTTTGTCTTGAAATATAGTCACAAGAGTTTTGCTGGTTGTCCTACAAAAGCAGTATATTTCCTGCATTAACTCTCTTGATTCCCTTTGTGTTGTAATGGAACCAAACATTCAATTTTTTTCAAACATCTTTTCTTAAACTTTAGACCTTAGTAAAAATGGTAAAGGATTAAGAGCATATTTTTCCCTGAAGGGATAATTAATCTGGAAGTGCGGTCACATTATCAAAATTTCTGAGAAAAGAAAAAGAGATGCATTGTCAATAGCATACAGATATATGAAGCACTATTCAAACAGACGTCGATGTTCAAACCGTGACGAAATAAGAGGTAAGAGTGGCTACAAAATCCAAACACAAGTGGTTCCACCAGATGCATTTAAATAGCAGATAGAAATGGTAATGTGTGTCAACCGACCACTGAAAATGCATGTTAATACCATGTGGAAACTAGGCTTTTAGAGATGGTTCACCCCAAAAATGACATTTTACTCACTATTTACTTGCCCTTAAGCGTTCTAAACCTTTTTGAGTTTCTTTTTTCTGCTGAAAACTTCCATAAACTAAAAAAAAATGTATCTTACTGCCTAATCAAATCAACTTTTCTAGTAATCTCAACTTAACATTAATCAAACTGAGTGAAAATATTAAAGGTGCAGTATGTAAGTTTGACACCCAGTGGTTTAACTAGGCATTGCACTCCTGGATCAAAACAAACGCAAGTGCAGGTTGCCAGATTGAGGACAGGAGCTAGTGATTCATACCGTGTTCTAAACAAAAGCAACGGCACCCAATAAAAGGGATATTTTTATATTAATAAAGGGAGTTTTTGTCCTAACCAACACCTCGTATTAATATATTAGATACGGCTTCTATTTCTTTCAGGTGAACAACGGAAAACTATGACAATCATCACCTCAGGTAAATCTTACATGCTTTATTTTGTGTTAAATACTAACAATTTAAGTTTGAATGCCATTTTACATGACATTTATTGCCATATACTGAAAGCAGCAGCAGATAGTTGACCTCAGATCTTGAAAATAAAATAAACCGTTTGAAATTGAACTTTAGAACTAAACACATGAGTGATTCGGCATCTACATTTAATAATGTTAAATGTATTAATGGTTAAAATGTATTAAATAGATTATAAACCTTACCATTTTGTGTGGTTGAGTGCATATTCTGTGCTTCTGAATGGCTGTGTTTAAGTTTCTGTTGTGTTTCATTCGGTGCAAACTAATGGTGCCAACTTGCTTATCACTATCTCGTCACGAAGCGGGTTTTTAGGACACGCGGTGACAATGTAACCTGCTCACCTAATGTTTACGTTCGTAATACTTATATCATTTGCTAATTTATAACCATCTCATGTGGAACTGAATCTGTCTCATTTTGGATTCTGCAACTGTCTACCGAAGGTCGCATTTCGGTCATGGATGCATGCTTTTAGAGCCTTTCTGAATGAATGAATGAATGAAATACGCGGTTTCCACCGAGCAACCTATGCTGAAATGTAATTGGCTAAACTGGCATTGGGCAGGTTAAAATTACCAAAACAAAGACAGCGTTTTTGAAAAACAGAAGCAGAATATCCAGCCGGATCTCACGAGAAAACGTAAGTATTTTACGTTTTGACAGTATAGTGGCTAATTCGTACGAATTCGTACGAGTTCAGTCTTACGAAATTGTACGACTTAAAAAGGAGGCGTGGCACCTAACCCCACCCCTAAACCCAACCGTCATTGGCGGATGAGCAAATCGTACTAAATAGTACAAATTAGATCATACGAATTCGTCACTAAATCAAAAAGTTACGAATTGCCGTGAGATTGTGTTGGAATATCTGACTTCAGCATTGTTTTTCAGATAAACAAGAATGTTCACCTAGCATGTTTCTTAAATATCTGCAAACATATTATGGTATTTTTATGCTTTAGAAGAGTCAAAAACTTACACACAGCACCTTTAAGTTAAACTTTGTATAACTTTAAAAATCTAGTTAACAAAATACCATATAATAACATATTAACAAAAGTTAAAGCTACAGACAAACATTTGTTGTCTTTCTGTCATAACATTTTTGACAGTGTAGTAGGAAAAAAAATACTATGGATGTCGGTGGTTACAACATTTCTCAAAACATATTCTTTTGTTTAAATAGAAGAAACTCAAAGGTTTGAAACAACTAAAGGGTGAATAAATGCTGACAGAATATTCATTTTTGGGTGAGAACTGTCCCTTTAGGCCTAACTTAAACCTCAGGCCATTTCACATCTGTTTGACTTTTCTCTGTGAAACACAAAAGAAGATATTTAGATACGGTTTTTAGATGTTTTGTCCACTTTATGAAAGTTATTAGGTTTTGTCACAAGAACCAATAAAGTGAGTGTCATGTTTTAAGTATAGTCTATAATTGTGTTTTATTTCAGAGGCTGCATCTTTGAAGTCTAACTACAGCACTGTAAAACGGAACAGAACAATCCAACCTACGCTGTAAAACCCAACAGTCAACTTTATTAAATGGAATGAGTGCACTCAAAATTGACTGAAAGTTAATTCTACTCATTTGAAAAGAGTTTTGAACTCAGTGCTGAAGGTAATGAGTTAATTAAATACCTCATTACTTCAGCTTAAATGGATTAAGTTCACAATACTCATATAGATTAGTTTTTTTAACTCAAATGATATTTAACTCATTACCTTCAACACTGAGTTCAAAACTCTTTTCAAATGAGTAGAATTAACTTTCAGTCAATCGGTTTCCTTAAACGGTGTGAGTTGCCTTAACTTATTGGGTTTTACAGTACTCAGTTGGTTTGAGTTCTCTTCATTTATTGGCTTTTACTGTGCTCAAATTGCTTCATTTACTCAAATGGATTAAGTTCACTACTCATTTGGATTAGTTTTTGAACTTAAATTGAAGCTTAAATGTTGCTATCGGTTTCCTCAAATGGTTTGAGCTACCTTAAATTTTGGGGTTTTACAGTGTAGCAACTGTGACAGTTAACATTGATCAGCGGGAGCAACGGTTCTGTTGGACTTTTTATGAAGTGCAATTGAACAGATGTTAAAGGTATAGATCAGTGTTTCCCAACCCTTTTCCTGGAGGCACACCAACAGTACATATTTTGGATGTCTCCCTTACCTGACTAATTAACTTCAGGTTTTGGAGTCTCTTCTTATGTTCTAATTAGGTGATTCAGGTGTGTTTGATTAGGGAGACATTGAAAATGTGTACTGTTGGTGTGCCTTCAGGAACAGGGTTGGGAAACCCTGGTATAGATCACCCGTACATGAATATTCTGTCATCGTTTACTCATCCTTTACTTTTCAGTTCTGTTCACAAAAATAATATATATTAAAGAATGTTGTAAACCTGCAACTATCCACTTCCATAGTATTTGTTTTTCCAGTTATGGAAGTCAATGGTTACAGGTTTTCAGACATCCTAAAAATACATTTTTGGTTCAAACAAAAACAAAAAAGGGTGACCGAATTTAAATTTTTGGGTGAACAATCAGTTTAAACTTGTGAAAAACAAAACAGTGTTTACATTCTTTATAATTGTGTTCACTTAGAACAATTTATAAACAGTTGATATAAATAAGATTCAGATCTAAACCAAAGAGTAGGCGTTTGAACTTTTTGTATTGTTGCATATCCAAGCTAAAATGCGATACATTTAAAAGTGCAATCTGGCATGTTCTCTGATGCACGGTGAGCCTTGGGATAGTCCATTGGTTGTATCCCTTAAAGCCCTTAAAATAAAGGACACGTTTGGAGGATTTGAAGGAGGCTTCGAAATGGGAAAGCCTTTGAAGCACCCTTCAAATGGGGACAATCTTTGTCGCTCTGTTGTGATGAAATCTGCTTTCAGCTGCCGCCTCTGAATGGGAATGCAGCTTCCGTACATGTGCATCAATAAATCATTTGATTTTAGAATAAATAAAGGATTTCCTTCTGATCTATTTATAATATCATGCTTCCTTTTTTTGAGGTTTACATTTTGGGACTTCACCGAGTTTCATTGTATTACTAAAACATTCCTCAGAATATCTTCTTTTGCGTTCTCCATAACAGTTACAAGAGGGTTAGTAATTTTCATTTTTTGGGTGAACTAGTCCTTAAACTTAAGGGGTTTGTTCCATCTGGCTGCACATTTAGTACACTTTGAAGTTTAAAGGCAGTCAAAACGTCATGATGTGTTCTTTGAGAAACTCAACAGATCCAGCGATCCACAAAGCAGCTTGCGATATACCAAATTCCAGCATCTAAACAGTGCATGCAGTCTTCAGTGTCCTGTAGGCACTCTCATGACAGTCCTATTTGGGTGGTATAACCACCAGAGGTTGTCCTCTTCTGGGTCTCCACATCAGCACTTGGGCATCATTGGCATTAGGCCTGCCCAGTGCATTAGGTGGGATAGGCTCATTGTTGCTGAGAATGTGAGGCTGTTCCTGGTGTGGTCGTCCCATCAGTTTGGCACGAGAACCAAGTGGCATGGAAGGATCCACCTCAATGTCTACCCGCATACGCCACCGTACTGTCTGAAGAACAATACGCTCTTTGGTGTCTGCGTTTAGCGCCACCAGCCAGGTGATGAAGCTCTGGTCTCGGGTGATGTGTGTGAGCATGGGTGTGTTGCTGTTGCTGATGGGCACTGCCCAAGTCACGCTGGGGTAAAAGTTGTCGTTCATGCTCACGGTTAGCCGAGACGGTTTGGAAGTGGGGCCTGAGAGGGTCACTGTTTCAGTAGTGTTGCCGTACCAGGGATAACTGACACCGTCGGAATCGCTTATGGCCTTCACCCGTCCTTCCCGGAGCTCGGGCAACTCCCAGCTGGACCTGCAGAAGGTAAACAAGTTGGGCAATCAGGAAGGACGAAAGAGGCATGAGAGCAAAGAGCCGCGGTGCCTTGATACATCAAACGGATGATCAAGGTAACTGAACAGACACCATGGTCAATGAGAAGACCTTCTCAGTACAAAGAGCCTCATACAAATATGGAAAAAAATTAAAAGACATCAGGCTGTGAATGGAATATTGATGAACCTGTTTTATTTTTGTTTAGTTCCCCTTTCCTCTTGTTTTAATTATCCTTGCGCATGTCAGTTTTCTCTTTCTCTGATGGTGTTGATCCTGAATTTTACATTTGAACAACATTGATTTGGTGGGGGACTGTCGATAGTCATGTAAATGTAAAGTCCATTACAATCTACGCCTGGCTATGCCTTGACTACAGTGGTGTAAAGTAAGTAATTACAAATACTCAAACTACAGTAATTGAGTAGTCTTTCTCAGGAATTGTAATTTACTAGGTAGTTTTGAAAATGTGTACGTTTACTTTCCCCTGAGTACATTTTTAGTGCTGTATCGTTATTTTTACGTCACTACTTTATTATTTCTTGTCTATGGGGATTAGAAAATCAGTCCTGTGATTCCTGTCCAATCAAATCACACATAGAAGGTAAATGACATCATAATGAAGTGTCCAAGAATGTCCAACCTGTGTGATGTTCAAAACCTATACAAGCATTGACCCAGAGACTGTTTAGATGCATGATGAGAAGATGACTGACGTTTACTGTATGATGATCGAAACACCCAGCATGCACAGATTGGGTGTAATGTCACAGATTGACATTATACCCCAACGTTGTGGGGACATTGCATTTTGTTTGGGAATGAAATAAGGTTGATGTCAAAACTCAACGTCAATGTCCAACGTCTAACCTAAAACCAACCAAATATCATTGTCTAATGATGTTACAGCTTAACGTTGTGTGAACATTACCACTATGATGTCTATTAGATGTTGGATTTATGTTGCCATACCTGACGAATAAATGTCAGTATGACGTTGGTTTAAAGATGTTGGCTCGACGTTGGATTTTTGTCACTTTCTAACAATCTAAAATTGACCAAATATCAATGTCATTTGATGTCGTTATTGGACGTCAAAATAACATTATCCTTAGACACTGGTTAGACATTGAATTTTGTCCACCTGAAATCACTACCTAAATCTAACCTAATATTAACATCTTATGAAGTTGTGTGCCGTCGATAACTCGATGCACTACAGAATGTTACGTTTACACACACATGTACAAATTACATGTAAATGCATCAGCTTTTCACAGCGTAATACTCACTACTCATTACTCTTGAGTACTTATAAAAGGTCTACTTTTTACTCATACTTTGAGTAATATTTACAACAGATACTTTTACTCGCACTACATTTTTAGGCAAGTCATGGTACTTTTACTTGAGTATGATTTGTCAGTACTCTTTCCACCACTGCTTAACTGTGTTGATGAAACCTACTAAACTGTAGGCTACAAGTTAGCATGAAAGAGTAAAATGTCATTAGCATGTCCTAGTGGTGAACAAATAAGGCCACACTTTGAGAAGTGCGAGTTTTGTTTAAGAAGTGTGCTGAAGAAATGAGGCAGAGAGGTAATTATGGACCAGTCATTGCTAGAAAAGGGATGCCAAATTTGCAAAGGTTAAATAGTTAGCGTAACATTAGCTGTGTTATGTTGATCAGTACGGCAGCACTCTGCACTTTTATTGACTGGTCAGCAGATGTAGTTTGTACAGTATCAGCAAACCCACTGTGATGTGGTGGTCATTCTGAATTTCTGACACATCAAAACAAATTTGCAGGATATCTTTGGTCACGAGACAGTGAGCATCTTGCAACCTCTCTAGGACCACAGTTTAGGAGCCACCACCAAAGAAACTGCACTTTTGTTTCACATTGGTCATCATATTTCATCAGGGACAGATCAAAATTGTATGTTGTATACTGTACATAACAAACAGCATACTGTAGGGCTATTAAAATGTGTTTTAGGAACAACAAAAGATCTAGAAACAAAATGTGTGGGTGTACATTGAAAATGAATTGACCACACCACACAGAAAGTGAAAGTTGGATAAGTTTAACCTATTTAAAAGGCCCAACAGTAGCACATTCTGGGTAAACATTTTCCATCATTAATACCTTCTTTCCCAAAACGTTGAAACAAATCTTGCATTCACATTTAAATGGCACTACTTGCAATTGTACTGTCTAATTTTACAGTTTTGATAACATTCACTCGCCCCTCCAAAAAGCAAGTTATGTCAAATTAACCTGCGGATCTACTGTATGGCCACAAAGAAAACAAGACCAATATGAAAATATATAATGTTGTGTCAGTTTACTTCTTTAGTGTTCTCACGTGTTAAAATTGATTACTCACATGCCAATATCACCATATGTATTGAAGAACTCCATTTGGGTGCACGCCTGGATCCAGCCCACAGTCCACGTTTCGTTTCTAGGAACCGGGGGCATCACGATACCCGCCGATGCTCTAAAGTACGGGGTCTTGTATCGCAGGACGATGGGCGAATTCTCCTCAATGATGGTCGGGCATTGGTCAATGGAGGCTGAGACCTCATAGACCACTATGTTCTCCCGTCGGATGCGGGGCTTGCAGGCGATGCTTTGAATGCAACCCATGGTCCTGCTTATTAGGGGTGTCAATGTAGCCAATGACGGAAAAATGAGGATATATTTAAGCAATAAATTCATTGGCACGTTTTGCAACCCCTGAAACGCTGGCAGATTCTCCTCACCATCGTTTCCAACTCAGTGGGTTATATCCTCGAGTAATCCTCTGAGTGAGAGCAGTAAAAAACACGTCTGCTACAATAAGACATGTTTTGTTGCGTTTCGGTGTTGTTCTAGCGCATCTTCGAAACGGACGAGGAACGCAGCGGTGTTGTGGAGCTAAAGGTGTACGGATGATTCGCCTGTTCCTGGAGCGCTGGAGTGCCGCACTGCCCTTGATGCTCGTCCCCAGCAGATGTGATTCGGCCTCCACCGAGTCGGACACCCGGGGTTCGCCTGTTTGTGGTCCTCCTTCCAAATCACGCGTCCGGCTGTAGCTCTGAGCCCTTTGATCCTGGTCTTTCTGCTGGGCGCAGGCATCTCAGTGCTGAATAGGGAGCCGGTGCTGCATAGAGAGTGTATGTTGGTTGTATTTCCTCCAGGTGAACGACCTACCCATCGTTTTGTTGATGCGGCTCCTTTCGAAAGGGGGAAGCGACGGATTCAATCAAGGAGGGATTCAGTGCATTTGATTTACAATGCAACCATGGGTCAGTTGCGCTCTCATTAAAAACGCAATGTCTGTCATGAGCATCGCTGGATTAATATTGTGTTTATCCTTTGTGTGTTTCCATCTTTGCATCCGTAGCGAAGAACCCTTGTGCGAATCTTTCGAGAACATAAAGATAATGATGATGATGGTGATCTCAATAATACCTAATCACAGCGCATGCGACACCCCTGCTACATTACACAGCGCAGCGATTTTTAAATGTATTCCTCCTTTGAAAAACAGCAGAGCATCTAAACGCAGACATGTGCTTATATGGTCGCTGTTCAGTTGCAGAGAGGTGCTGATCAGTGTTGCCAGATCGCGTGAGAAAATCATGCTCTGGTGTAAATAAAAACTAAACATGGCTAAATTGCTACTAATCATGAGCAACATTAACGATATTAATAACATATTTTTATTTTTTAATGTTATTGTTATGTGGATGGAATTATAACAATTGTTAATGTTCATTACAACTATACTATTACTATACTACTACTGCTGCCTATAATAATTATTATTATCAGATTAATACAAACTAAGTACATTAACGATTTTTTATTGTGTGTAGGTACACTAATTTTAACATTATAACTAAAAATCTCCATTCACAACAATTTGAAAGTTCATTTACATTGTTTCCTACATAATCTAGGCGACCTTTTTCTAAAAAAAAGTCAGAAACACTCCATAATGATTATGATCATTATAATTATATTAATACATTACATTAATATATATATATATATATATATATATATATATATATATATATATATATATATATATATATATATATATATATATATATATTATATGAGATACATTATATGAGAAAAATATACACTATATGCAAGATTTTAAAAGTTTATTTACAATATAATCATTTAAAAAATGTATCTGTTGAATGTAAATAATTACATACAAATGTTGCCAGTGTAGGCTGCATGGTGGCACAGTGGGTAGCACGTTTGCCTCACAGCAAGAAGCTCGCTGGATCGAGCCACAGCTGGTTCAGTTGGCGTTTCTGTGTGGAGTTTGCATGTTCGGGTGCTCCGGTTTCCCCCACAAGTTTAAAGACATGTATAGGTGAATTGGGTGGGCCAAACTGTATAACATATTAAAACATATGCTGGATAAATTGGCAGTTCATTCTGCTGTGGCGACCCCAGATTAATAAAGGGACTAAGCCGAAAAGAAAATGAAAGAATGAATGAATGTTGCCAGTGTAGTCCAAGTTATTTACTTCATAACATTACATCTGAACAAAATGTGGAAATGTTGTGTGCAACTCCGATAGAAGTTAGTCACATAATATTTTGTTATCAAGCATGATGCTATAGCAGCTATAATGTCGGAAAATTATCAGACCATAGCTATGCTGACAACATTAAGCGGAGATGGCAACACGGTGCTGATGCTGGTGCGCGAACCCCGGGCGGAGGAGGGGTGCGCGTTCTAGAGAGCGTTTAGAGCCATGGGCGTCGTTTAATTGACGTCCGCGACTCTTCTGCTCTCTGATTGGCTGGATACGTACACAGCGGAAGTGGAATCGGTCCGGCGCACTTCCCTGACACGCATCAACCGGTCATTCAACCAGCTCCCCAGCCGACTCCCAGGGGTCGATGGTCATTCATTGAGTCAAACTATCGCTTATCAGAACAGTTTATGATTGTGGGTTTGCTGCACAGGCTATCGGAAAAGCTTCCACGCGTTGTGCACAGGTTGAGAGTGATAATGAAGCCGCAGGTTGTG